>NC_081764.1:28705126-28900126 GCF_963082965.1 Carassius carassius | reverse complement strand
TACATTTTGATATTACTTTAAACTTTCTATTATGCAACTTGGGCTCATTTAGTTGATTATAAAGTTGAAATATAGTTCTGCATTTATACCAGTTTATTTTATTTTATTATTGCAGTGTGTCACGGAGACGAACCCCGTGATTCCCTCTGATGGCCAGCAGAGGGCACCCTCAACTGAATACTGACACACACGCATCCATTCACTCACTTACACTGACGACACTACATTTCCCATAAGCCCCGTCATTGGACTCTGATCACCTGCACAGGTGCCAATTATCAAGACTGTGCATATAAGCTGGACTTTCACAGTAGTTCGACGCGAAGTCTTGAATTGCTGTGTCTGTCATTTCTGAGCGTTATTACCCGTGTTTGATTTCCTGTTACCGATTCTGTCTGTTATCTCCTACGTACCTTTGCTGCCTGCCTACCGACCCCTTGCTTGTTACTGGATTTTGATTCTCTGTTCTTTCCACGCTGTTGATATTGCTGGTTCCGACCATTGCCTGTACGACTACGAGTCTTTACAATAAAGCCTGCATTATGGACCCCATGTCGTGTTCTGGATCATTACAGAAGACTTCGCCACAACAAGATCCAGCGGCTTTTGAAGGTCTTCACACCACCATGGCGGCCCAAGCCAGTCAGATTGCGGCCAATCAGTTTCAGCTGAATCGACTGACATCGATCACAGAGGAACTCGTCAAGGCCGTGCAGAATCTCCACACAGCTCCCGCAGCCACACCAACGCCGAAGGCATCCGCCATTGCCAACGCGGCAGGAACGCCATCTCAGGCCACTCCCCATCTTGCTTTCCCGGATAAATACAACGGTGACGCCAGCAAGTGTAAGGGATTTCTATTACAATGCTCTCTGTTTGTGGAACAGCAGCCCTCACTGTATACTACGGATACTGGGAAGATCGCCTTCGTTTGTTCATTATTGACTGAGAAAGCACTAGAATGGATTACGGCCGTGTGGGGTTCTGATGGATCTGCATTTACCTCCTTTCAGGATTTCCTACAACAGTTCCGGGCAGTTTTCGATCATCCTAAGGAGGGAAAAGGAGCTGGAGATCGCTTATTGGAGTTGTCACAAGGCAGAATGATGGCGGTGGATTATGCTCTTCGATTTCGCACTCTGGCTGCACAAACTAACTGGGTGAGCGACACATTAAAAGTACTCTTCCGCAAGGGGCTCAATTATGATCTGCAAATGGAACTAGCATGCAGAGACGAGGGCAGAGATCTCAACAGCTTCATCGAACTGACCATATCCATTGATAATCTGCAATGTGCCCGGCGATCCAACTCCCGTCGCACTGAACATTCAGCACTCTTGCCCTCTCAGGAATCTACTGAACCCATGCAGGTCAATACTTACCACTTACCACTTGAGGAAAGAGATCGACGTATGTCCAATAGGTTATGCATGTATTGTGGACTGCCTGGCCATCAACGCAACCACTGCCCCACTCGTACCTCTACCTTCTCCCAACGCTCGGTGAGTACTCCTCTCACTTCCATGTGTGATACCCAGAGTGTAAGCACTCCCGTTGAGTTTTGGATTAACAACAGACAAGTTATCACCTCTGCCTTACTCGATTCCGGGGCTGCAGGCAATTTCCTTTCTGAAGAGTTTGCTCAGAGGTGTAACATTCAACTCATTCCATGCTCTACCTCTCTCTCAGTGGAGACAATAGATGGTCGACCACTGGGTTCAGGATCCATCACTCACCTCACCCGCAAAGTCATAATGGCGGCTGGCTTACTGCAGAAGGAGAGGATCCAATTCTACATCCTTCCCACATCTCACACACCCGTGATTCTTGGATTACTCTGGCTACGTCTGCATAACCCCCAGATCTCATGGAGAGAGGGTCAAGTGTTGAGGTGGAGCAATTACTGTCAACAGAACTGTCTTTCCCTGGTCAAACCTATTCCTGTCTGTTCCGTGTCACTTACCTCCGTTCAAGAGTCCATTCCCGATCTGCCAGAGGAATACGCAGATCTTCTGGAGGCCTTCAGTAAGAAACAAGCCAACACCTTACCTCCTCATCGCAAATATGACTGTGCCATCGATCTTCTGCCAGGGCATTCTCCTCCAAAGGGTTGCATCTTCCCACTGTCTCAACCAGAGTCGGATGCCATGAAGGATTACATCAAGGAGGAGCTCCAGAAAGGGTTCATAAGACCATCCACATCCCCTGCTTCATCCGGGTTCTTCTTCATGAAAAAGAAGGATGGTGGCCTCTGTCCCTGCATCGATTATCGTGGACTAAATGAAATGACGGTAAAGTTCCGATACCCGCTTCCGTTGGTTCCTTCAGCCCTTGAACAACTTCGCACCGCCCAATACTACACCAAACTAGACCTGAGGTGCACCTATAATCTCATTCGCATCAGGGAGAGAGATGAATGGAAGACCGCCTTCTCCACTACCACTGGACACTATGAGTATCTTGTGATGCCGTTCGGACTGGCTAATAGTCCATCTGTATTTCAATCATTTATTACCGAGGTTTTCAGAGACATGCTGAACATATCTGTGATCGTATACATCGATGATATCCTGATCTTCTCTAACACCCTTCCTGAACACATACAACACGTCCGAGCAGTTCTCCAATGCCTTATTCCATACCAGTTGTACGCCAAGGCTGAGAAATGCGAATTTCATACAACTTCCATCACTTTCCTAGGGTACATCATCAGTCCAGGAGGAGTAGCCATGGACGAGAAGAAGGTCAACGCTGTGCTCAACTGGCCTGAACCCACAACCCTCAAGGAACTGCAACGATTTCTGGGATTCGCAAACTTTTATAGAAGATTCATCATGAACTTCAGCACTGTTGTCGCCCCGCTCACCTCACTGGTCAAGAAGGGAACTCATCGACTCCAATGGTCAGATTCCACTCACAAAGCTTTCCAAACCCTGAAACAACGATTTAGTAACGCGCCCATCCTCTGTCACCCTGACCCTTCATTGCCCTTCATTGTCGAGGTGGACACATCCAACACAGGCATTGGAGCTATCCTATCACAACGCCCAGATCCTGCCGCTAAACTTCATCCATGTGCCTTCTATTCTAGGAAACTCAACTCGGCAGAGCGCAACTACAGTGTCGGGGATCGGGAACTTCTTGCCATGAAGGCAGCCTTTGAGGAGTGGAGGCACTGGCTAGAGGGAGCCACACATCCGTTCACTGTACTAACGGATCACAAGAACCTGGAGTACTTACGCACTGCCAAACGCCTGAATCCCCGTCAAGCTAGATGGTCTCTGTTCTTCACAATATTCGACTTCTCTGTAACTTACCGACCCGGCTCCAAGAACACTAAGGCAGATGCCCTGTCACGTCAGTTCGAGGAGGAGAACATTCAACCTGCTACAGAACCCATCTTACCGTTCCATGTGGTGGTTGCTCCCATTCAATGGGATATCATGACTCTGTTCCAACAATACAGGGAGCAGAACGAGAACCCAGTAGCCTGTCCAGCCGATAGAATCTTCGTTCCTGAAAATCTTCGTGACCAGGTCATCAGCCAAGTTCACTGCCATCCATCATCCGGTCACCCAGGTATCACTGCCACCATCAATCAACTGGAGAACCGCTTCTGGTGGGAATCACTGCACAAGGACACAGCTACTTACATACAGCAATGCAATAACTGTAATATTAACAAAGCATCTAAACAATCTCCCGCCGGTCTCCTGCAACCACTACCCATTCCTCAACGACCCTGGTCTCACATTGCCATTGACTTTATTACAGATCTTCCCAGTTCACAGGGCTATACCACCATACTCACCATCATAGATCGGTTCTCCAAGGCTTGCAGGTTCATTCCATTACCCAAACTACCTACCGCTCTCCAGACGGCAGAACACCTGTGCAACTGGGTCTTCCGATTGTATGGTTTACCCGAGGACATTGTGTCAGACCGAGGACCTCAATTCACTTCTCAATTATGGTCAGCCTTCTTCAAAGCCCTGAACATTAATGTCAGCATCACCTCTGGGTATCACCCTCAAGCGAACGGACAGGTAGAGAGGCTCAACCAAGAGCTAAACCGTTTCCTCAGAGCTTATTGCAACCAGAATCAGGATGATTGGGCTCGATACTTACTATGGGCAGAAAACGCACAGAACTCCCTTATCAAACCATCTACCGGTCTAACTCCCTTTAAATGTGTACTGGGGTTCCAACCACCAATGTTCCCCTGGTCAGGGGAACCAACGGACGTCCCAGCAGTAAACAACTGGATGGCACGCAGTGAGGAGGTTTGGAATCGGGCTCATGTTCACCTGCAACACGCTGTTAGGAGGCAAAAGGAGCAAGCGGACCGCAGAAGGTGCCCAGGTCACGATTATCAGCCTGGCCAGTGGGTATGGCTTTCAACACAGGATCTCCGTCTCTGGCTCCCGTGCCGCAAGTTGAGTCCAAGGTATGTGGGCCCATTCCAAATCACTAGACAAATAACTCCAGTTTCATTCCGGTAAGCACTTCCTAACACATATCGTATTTCTCCTACCTTTCATGTATCCCTGCTCAAGCCCGCTGCTGGTCCCAGAGACGAGGGAGAGGGGAGGTCCCGTGCACAGGCCCCTCAACCCATCATCATAGAGGGCGAGGAGGCGTACCAAGTCCAGGAATTACTCGATTCCAGACGTCGGGGCAGAATTCTACAGTATCTGGTCAACTGGGAGGGGTACGGTCCAGAGGAACGCTCATGGGTAAACTCTGAGGACATCCTAGATCCCAATCTCATTGATGAGTTTCATCGTTTACACCCTGGAAAACCGGCCCCTCGACCCAGTGGTAGACCCCGATGTCGTGGGCCTCCTCGCGCCAGGAGTCGCTCGCAGGGGGGGGGGGGGGGGGGGGCTCTGTCACGGAGACGAACCCCGTGATTCCCTCTGATGGCCAGCAGAGGGCACCCTCACCTGAATACTGACACACACGCATCCATTCACTCACTTACACTGACGACACTACATTTCCCATAAGCCCCGTCCTTGGACTCTGATCACCTGCACAGGTGCCAATCATCAAGACTGTGCATATAAGCTGGACTTTCACAGTAGTTCGACGCAAAGTCTTGATTTGCTGTGTCTGTCATTTCTGAGCGTTATTACCCGTGTTTGATTTCCTGTTACCGATTCTGTCTGTTATCTCCTACGTACCTTTGCTGCCTGCCTACCGACCCCTTGCTTGTTACTGGATTTTGATTCTCTGTTCTTCCCACACTGTTGATATTGCTGGTTCCGACCATTGCCTGTACGACTACGAGTCTTTACAATAAAGCCTACATTATGGATCCCATGTCGTGTTCTGGATCATTACACAGTGACACAATAATGTAATCATCCTTGCATGTTGAGGAATATTTTAGGTTACATACAAGCTATATAAACAATACATGTCCACAATGACCACAATATTAAATTATATAATATTATCATTAATTATATTATTATGAAATAATTTGATGTCTAAGATGCAACGACTGTACTGTGTCCTGATCAGGCATGACAGAAAGGTTTCCAGCTACAATAATTTTTTTATAATATAGTTACTGCAGTTTATAAGTTTAGGGTCAGTAAGATTTGTTTTATTTATTTTAATTTTTTTACTTTTATTCAACAAGGGCATATTAACTGATCAAAAGTGCCAGGTATAGACATATATAATGTAAAAAAAAGAAATTATATTTAAAATACATGACATTCTTTTGAACTTTCTATTCATAAAATATTTCTGAAAAAAATAAGCAGCACAACTGCTTTTAACTGAAAATATTTTATTATTATTATTATTATTAAGAAAATCAGCATAAAATAGAAAATCAGCTTATCTCTGAAGGATCATGTGACACTTAAGACTGGAATAAAGACAGCTGAAAATTCAGCTTTGCCATGACATGAATAAATGGGATTTAATCATATATTAAAATAGAAAACAGTTAAATTGTAATAACATTAATTATAAGCTGAATTTAGACCAATTAAGTTTCACAGTGGGCAGCCTTAACTCGACATTATAGACATGAACACATGGACAAAGTACAAAGTGTCCTGTCATGGTCGAAACTAGATATAACAAAAAATATATTATTTTTTTTCATGGAAGAGAGAACTTTTATCTCTTGACATTATATCATGTTGTGCCTGGTTAGGACATTGTATTACTGTCATGCATATTTCAGTTTGTTTTTACAAACATATGAAATTATTTCCTGTGGCAATCAACAGCATACCATAGATGCTGTTGATATAGTTGAACTTTTAAGCAGCAAAATTAGCCTGCTGCTGTACTGTAAACTCATTTTTATTTATGCAAGACTGAATTATCTGACAGGAAATGGCTGCAGACGAATAAATTAAGGAAATTGTTTAAAAGCAAACAAACAAACAAACAAAAAAGTAAATTAATTCCAGGCAGGACATGTTCAGACGGCAGAAACATGGGTCACAGACAGGTGAAAACATATGACAAGTGGATGCTTGTAGTTCACAGAGGAGAGTGTAGGAATGGTTGGTAAGGTGAAAGGAGACTGCAAGTAAAGATCAGGAGAGATAATGAAAGAGAGGGAATGATGGGGTCAAGTTAATGTAAACTAATGATAAGAGAATTAAGACATGTCTGTAAGGAGAGAGAGGATGAGAACGTCACAGAAATGCATTATTCAACCCACAGAAACACAGCTCACTTACAGGCCTGTGCACTGATCTTACATAATACACTCACAATACAGTACAGAGACAGAAACATCCAGCTAAAAGTAACTCATTCATGGTTTAATGGAACACAAAAATTACCATAAAATAACAATTACAAGCAGTCATCTGAATGAAAACTTAACATTAAAACTTAAAGGGATAGTTCACCCAAAAATGAAAATTTTATCATTTACTCATCTTAATGTAATTCCAAACCTGTATGACTTTCTTTCTTCAGAGGATTTCAGAGATTTTAAGAAATGTCTGTGTGAATTTTGGTCTATACAATGGAAGTCATAAAAACAGTTTGGTTACCAACATTCTTTAAAATGTCTTATTTTGTGTTCCATGGAATAAATGAGGGTGAATAAATGATTGACAAGAAAATTAACCCTTTAATTCCAACAGTCCTTTGCAAACTCTATAATTTTTGTTTTTCAAATTATTTAAGATGTTAATGTTAATGTTAATTATAATAATCATTTAATTGAAATTAATTAAAAGATTGAACTTTTAAAGCATAGAAAACAAGTTTTAAACAATACAGTTTGGTTATAGCAACTACATTTGCTTTGGAACTGATATTCATTTTATTTTCTACTTAGCCAATTTAGCAAAATAAAGCATATTTAAATAAATCTAATTCAGACCATTTGTTTTAATATTTCTTCTTTTTCAGTGAAGCTGCTAATATAAATGAAACAACAGGGGGCCTTCCTTGAGGAACACCATGAATTACCATTACTACAGTAATTATTATTCAGTTGAATGAATTTGAAGTGACTAAATGTCCATAAAATACTCATAATAGTCCGCTCATGGGGGGGGGGGGTTATCAACCCTTCAAAGCATAAAAAATAAACAAAGGAATAGACTCGTATGCATATGTATTTCCGGCAGAATCTCAGCCAGTGACTTCATCTCCATATAATAATAATAATAATAATAATTCATTACATTTATATAGAGCTTTTCTAGGCACTCAAAGCGCTTACATTGTCAGGGGGTATCTCCTCATCCACCACCAGTGTGCAGCATCCACCTGGATGATGCGACGGTAGCCATAGTGCGCCAGAACGCCCACCACACACCAGCTTACTGGTGGAGAGGAGACAGCGTGAAGAAGCCAATCAGTGCATATGGGGATTGTTAGGAGGCCATGATGGTCCGAGGCCAATGGGCGAATTTAGCCAGGATGCCGAGGTCACACCTCTACTCTTTTCGAAAGACATCCTGGGATTTTTACTGACCACAGAGAGTCAGGACCTCGGTTTAATGTCTCACCCGAAGGACGGTGCTTGTTGACAGTATAGTGTCCCCTTCACTACACTGGGGCACTAGGACCCACACAGACCACAGGGTGAGCACCCCCTGCCCATATTCAATATTGCCCATATTCTAGCAGAATGTCTACTTCCTTTTGAGCAGAATGCCCTTAATACAAGCAAAATATTGTAAACAGATAGAGTACACAATAGGAGACAGACTTCATTTATACCATTGGCATGACTACTCACATTCTTCACAACAATACAATAGAACAACACAACATACTGTATTACAGTAATTTAAATAATATTTAGTATAGAAATTGTGGATGGATAAATGTGCATTTATTTATACAAATGTAGATAATGTAAACATGTTAATATTAAGAACCTTGATACTTTGGCGTTATCAGCAGGGTGGTAATGTGAACATAAATACAAACAAGTTTGATACAGTTTTACCTGCACTGCAGTTATGTAAACATGTAAATATAAATGACTTTTTTATCTGCACTATGGTGAAGAAAGTTAAAGTGACATACAGCCAATTATGCAGCAGCTCCTGGTGAGCAGTTGAGGGTTCAGTGCCTTGCTCAAGGGCACCTCAGTCGTGATATTGAGGGTAGAGAGAGCACTGTACATTCATTTCCCCCAGCTACAATTCCTGTCGGCCCGAGACTCAAAATCGCAACCTTTGGATTACGAGTGCAACTCTCTAACCATTAGGCCATGACTTCAACGACTTACCACAACTATGGAAATGCAAACATAAATGTAACATGCATATATATAAGTAACTTTAAGAGCTAAACATTTCCTGAACAACAGGAGAGGACAAAACACCAGCAAGATGGGTAGAATCCAGGTAGCGGATAGAGTAGAGTAGCTTAGATTGGTGGATTTACGTGTCCTTTCCTTTCTTCCAGGCTGGAATGCTAGAGCAGAAGATCGTGGGAGTGCTGGAGAGCATGAAGTCAATCACTAGAAAACTGTCAAGTAAATAAATAAACTTAGGTAGGTGAGTAATGCATTGGAAGTCCGAGAACAGACAAGAAGCATGTGGAGTGAGTGTTCTCTTATAGGGAGCGTGATTGGCACTAACAGGTGAGGAGGATTCATTGATAGATGTCAGATGTGAGTGACATGGATATTACAACTGCAACAGGGCAGGTAGCGGGTTCACAGACGGCCTCCCTGGCCATGGTAAGATATACAATTGGTTCTGGAATGGCCCCCTTGGCCTTCAGGAGGAAGGTCATTAGAAATAACTTGTGAACTGGAACAGGTTCGTAAGCAGTTTCATGGACAGTGAATTCTTCGCTTAACTTTATGGCAAGATCAGGAGATTGGCTGATTTCATTACTGAGAGCGGGATCTTTTCTGAGCTGGGGGATGAGAGCTGACATAAGTCTGTGTTCTGAGGCTGAAGTCAGCACTGAACTGTGCCCAGGTGTTCGGAAAAAGAAGCCCTCCCTGTGCTAGACTGAAGACCTGAAATATTCTCAGACTCCGGTCAGGCGTTAGAGCCTTCTCTTGACTCTGGTCTGGGGCTAGAGCAAGCTCTAGACTCACAGGAGAGAATTTAAGGTCTGCCTTTTTTCCGGAGCTGAGTGTCATTATCTGGAACAGGCCTAGGGACAGCATTCCTTGGAATGTATTCCTGAACTGAGGACAGGCACAGTAGGAGATGTAGGAACTGGATAGCACTCCTGGCTTATCTCTGTGACAAAAGCCAGATCCAGGC
Organism: Carassius carassius; assembly: GCF_963082965.1. Lineage (NCBI taxonomy): Eukaryota > Metazoa > Chordata > Actinopteri > Cypriniformes > Cyprinidae > Carassius > Carassius carassius. Next base: position 28,890,392 of record NC_081764.1, on the reverse strand, counting down.
TGTGCTCAGGTAGAGGAGCAGGGAACACTGAAGGAAGCTCTGGAGGAGCAGACCTTGGACAGGGGTAGAGCCTGCACGAAACTCTAGTCAGGGGCTGGAGCCTGGACTCTGCTTAGGGGCTGGAGCTTGCACTGGACTCTGGTCAGGGGATGGAGCCTACACTGGACTCTGGTCAATGGCTGGAGCCTGCACTGGGCTAGAATTGGGGACAAGAGCCCTCTCGGGTCTTGACTCGGGAGCAGGAGCCTTCTTTGGGCCAAACTCAAGATTAAAGGCCCTCCCTGGGCCAGAAGTAGGAGCAGAAGCCCTCTCTGGGCTCGACGTGAGAACAGGAGCACTTTCTAGGCCTGACTCGGGAACAGACGCCCTCTCTGGACTTAACGTGGGAACAGGAGCACTCTCTAGGCTTGACATGGGAAAAGGAGCTCTTTCTGGGCTTGACTCAGGAACAGAGTCCCTCTCTGGGTTATACATGGGAACAGAAGCTCTCTCTGGGCCAGATTCAGGATCACTGGCCCTCTATGGGCTCAACTAGAGAACAGAAGCCCTCTCTGGGCTTGACACTGGAACAGTAGCCCTCTCTGTTTGACCAGTTTGTCTTGGCCTTGCTTTGGTGGATATTCCTTATTGGAATTCGTCATACAGAAGGCACTGTTGGATCTGTTCCTGGCTGCCCTGTACCTGGATTGTTTTTGTTGTTGTTGTTTCTTTTTTTCTTTTTTGAGCTCCAAGACTGTTTAATAATCTGATTTTTGGCACCTGCAAACTGAATCCACGTCTCGCATTGACAGTCACCTGATTCCTGCTGGAAATTGAGAAATTATTCAGTTAATATTCATAGTCCAATCATCTAAATTGCACAAACAAGCACAACATACATTCAGTATTTAAGCAGTGTTGGGGAGTAACTAGTTACATGTAACAGCGTTACGTAATTTAATTACAAAATTATTGTAACTGTAATTAGTTACAGTTACTAAGAAAAAATTAGTAGTTAAATTACAGTTACATATGAAATTTTTTACGATTACAAAGGGGATTACATTTGAATATTTACACACATCCACATACAGATTTAACTGATTTCTTTCCCAAATTGCACTGACTATTCAGAGACATACCGCCCTAATAATTTCCGTGATGCGGAAATACAGTCTGTAGAATCCAGTCATAAAAATGAAACGCGGACGGAATATGCCACATTTTGGATGACTAAATCAAAAGTAGGTCAGTACACTTGAATCAAAACATGACATCGACTAGTGTCTGTGAATATAAAGCCCCAAAAATGCAATATATGACTTGCACATTCTGCGTGTCTGTGGAAATCAGGCGCGGACTGGACACCAGGAACTCTCCCTGGTCACCAGGAGCTCTCCGCTCCTCCGCCAAACGGTTTGGATCAGATTCCGAGTAATCAATGCGAGAGAGAGAGAGAGAGAGAGAGAGAGAGAGAGAGAGAGAGAGAGAGAGAATAGAGTGGACTGCTGGAGCAGAGAAGCAGAACTCCTGTTCAGGGTTTCACGTCAGTTTCATCTGTAAAGATGCTTTTTTGTCTTTGTTTTTTTATTTATTTAAGCACGTTGCTCATCAGTCATCACTCAAAATACTATATAAAGGACATCATTATTATCTGTTGTAATGTTACAGTAGTAATTTAGCTGAAAAAAAATTCAGATTTTTTTTTTATAGGTTTAGGGGGAGCTACGACAGACAACAACACAACCCTTACGAAAATTAACATTTTAATATTTAACTATAAATCCAGAGAAAATGGTTACTATTGTTTAACTGTGATAACCAAAAATGTAAAATTATTTTACAAATGTATTTATTTAAAAATAAATACAAATCCATTTGCAAAAAAAAAAAAAAAAATTATTATGTGTAAAAATTTAAAATATTATGACACTATACTGTCAACAATATTTTTAAAAATAAAAATATTTTTATTAAGGGCAAAATTATTTTGCATGTCCCCAAATTAAAGATTTAAACCTTTTTTAAACTATATGTAAATAGTTTTGTCCATGAATTTGTTTGTATGACTTTGAATTTTCCAGTCTGATTTTTTTCCCAGTCCGCCCCTCCTGTAAATTAATGGCAAAGACATGGTTTCATTTACTACACATAGGCCTACTGAAGCTCGCAGGGTTTTCAACCTCTGCTGCCTCAATATAGGAGTACACAAGCACATAAACATAATTTCTAGAACTGCTCTGTGTCACTTCATGTGCATTTTAGTTATTTTGAGAAAACTATCATCATATACAGAGACAGCAGTTTCAAAAAAACACCAATGTTTCAGGAGTTTATTACACAGAATACGTCACATGCTTATTAGATAACTGTATTTAAGTTGATGTATATGCTTTTATTTATTATTCTTTAATTTTCACAAATTTAGAAAAGTAATCAAAAAGTACTCAAAAGTAATTAGTTACATTACTTTAATAAAGTTATTGAAAAAGTTACACTACTATTACATTTTAAACAGGGTAACTTGTAATCTGTAACCTATTACATTTCCAAAGTAACCTTCCCAACACTGTATTTAAGTAAGCACATTATCTGCATAGATTAAAAACAAATAATGAAAAGACAAGTAACATCATAAACTGTAAGAAATTGGGACTTAACTAGATTTGCTAGCATGATAATACGCAACCTCAAAGTGCTAATGTAACTCAAAACTTGCTGTTAGGAGTGACAACTGACTGCTTCATAGTAATCCTGGGAAACACTCTAAAAAAAAGTAAATGTAAAATATCAACTTTTGGTGCAATGTCTCCACAGTTAATGCCAATAGAAGAAACTGCTTCCGGCACTGCAACGGATGTAACTGAGCTGGCAAAATGCGGATTAATTAGACTTAATTAACTATGTCTTTCAATACGTCATTAACCAGGGCCTAGAAGACAGCTGGGCATTTGTCAGGCCAAAAGGTAGCACCCAGTACTCATGGTGTCCCGAAGGAGGGATGAATGCTGTCTTCCACTCATACAACTCTCAAATCCACACCAGATGATAAGATGTGCATATAGAGTAAATTCATATGTTCTTGTAATGCGAATTCTTTAGCCATGTGGTCCAATATACTTGTCACAAACCACTATGGAGAGTGTTTCAGTGACAAGGTGTTGTTGGGTTGTTAAGGGGTTAACTTCCAGAGCTCTGGAGATAATCATATGGAGACTCAGCTTATGTAGTTCACAGGAGATCGTCGTGAGGATATCTGAGGACATAGCAAAGAAAGGTTAGTAGAAAGGGGTCGGGCACTAGTTCAATGGGTAGTAAACTGTAGACCGGACACCGGAGTACTGAGTTCAAGGTGTCTTTATCCTGGTGAGTGATTACTGGGTGCAGGTGCAGGTGATCAGTACTCCGGTGATTGGGATTGTGCTTGATGAGAGTCAGGTGCGGGTGATGATTGGGGTGGCTGTGACGGTGAGTTTCTGACAATACTCTACTCTTGTGTTTGGAACCATTTTAAATTGCATTTAAATATTTATTGGTGGTCAGGCATTGTCATGCAAAAGCATCTGCTAAATGACTGTAATGTAAATGTAATGTAAATGCAATACAATGACTCTGGAATTGTTCCTATTTCTTAACACAGTAGTGTAAAATATTGCATATTTTGAATCTATGTCATCTCATTTCATCATAGTCAAGGCATTTACAGAGCAGAGATGAGACTGCTGCTCCTCAACAGTAAAGAGCATTGTTTGTGGAATTAGGTTGTCTTTCTCTATTTCTCTCTTTACACTCTCTCTCCACACTTGACTTGACCTACTTAGCCTCTATACTTCTTGCAATGTGAGATTCACAGCTCAAAAGAGTTAGATGCATGGTTCTTTTAATGCAATACTATGACACACTTGTATATTTTTTCTCTCTCTCTTGGGACTTGCTAAACAGTGGACTTGAACTTTTAGGAGCACATTTAGCTATGTGTAACGAAGAGGAAAAATTCGACACTCTATTGCAGCTTGTTGAGTTTGGTAAAATGCCCGTACTTTCCTTTAACGCAAATGCAGATGGTGAGATGGTTTTTCCCACTTGTTTTTTTCTATTTATTTTTTTAAATCATCATGCTTTTTCTTTTATTTCCCTACATTTTACTTGGTGGAAAAAGTGCCACATGCACTCGGAAACACATGTACACACAAACACAGTAAAAATTTGTAACACTTTAGATTAGGGAACACTATTAACTAGTCGCTTGTCATCATACATATTACTAGCATATTGGCTGTTTATTAGTATTTATAGAGCACATATTAACGCATTATTCTGCATTACCATATTCTTGATCCCTTTACCTTACCCAATACCTAAGCATAAATACTACAACAACTACCTTACTATCAATACTCAGCTTTTATAGAAAATAAATAAAAGGTAACTTTTATTTATAAACATATGTTTATTGAGGGAAAACTCTGTGAATATGTTCCCTAATCTGAAGTGCCATGTCACATGACAGTCATGTTGCCATTCCGTGATGTGCACCATGACATGGCCGCAATATTATAGGTTCAAGTACTATGCACATAAAAGCTAGGATTTCAGAAATGTGTGATGAACTTTAATTATAGCTAAATATTATAGGTTTATTAATTATTTAAAGCTTTAGGTGCAAAAGATAAAATAAAAACATACAAAAATATATATCTTAAAACCTTAGATTCAGATGCAAAAAATCGAAATATTTTAAATACTAGACATCATCTAACATACTGTATAATTACATACCAATTAATTTGTTTTAAGCACATCAACTCCTGACAAAATTGTGAGTGTAGACCCCACAATTTCCACCTTTTATACTGTATTGAACAATTTAAAAAAATTAATCTTTCTGACAAAGTGAATTACCAAAAACATAATGCTTAGCAGTTTGCTTTATATTTTTGGAACCCAAGATTTTCCCATTACAAAAAAAATTGTGAAACTTAAATAGTGTAACTCATCTGAGGTTGACCATCAACAATTTCTGAAGCACCTTCTTTGACTGATAAGAGAATTGTATTACTTAAGTAAACACAACATGGTAAAAGTGTAGGCTATGGTCACTTTAAGAAGAAATAATTAAAAACGCTGTTCCTGGTCATGTGGTACAACGCCCGCTGCCGGTGAAGGGCAAACGTCAATCATGCAGCACGTGTATCCCTCATTCAAGCACAAGAGGGCGCCTAGGATTACTTAGAATGAGACTTTATTGAAATGGCTCTGGTACCAGGATCGCTCACCAACCCCACCCTGTATTTTCTCAGTGATGGTACCATTTATTATTTTGCTGTTTTATTTATTTTATTTTTTTATTTGATAAAAAAATTATGTTGACTCCTTTTCCTTAAACCTTATCAGTTCATACATAAACACGCACACTTATCTCCTTCACCAGACAGACCTCGCCATAAAAGACAGTAAATCAAACAGCTCCTCTCAAAAGGGAATCCCCTTAGGAACAAAGGCGAGCAGGTCTCTCTCTGTGACTGAAAAGAAAGCATGAATGAGTGAGAGTGGGAGAGGGAGAGGGGATGAGAGACGCTGGTGTTGGTTGGGGAAAGCCTGCTGAAAACCCCAGAGCATTATGGGTAAACGCCGTGTGCTCAGTCACTGAAGGGTGTACCGTCATGTCAGGTTGCCAGGCAACAGGAAGAAAAGCACTCCAGCAGGGTCACTCCTGATCACAGAGTGTTTCTCAAGTACACACCCACACACATTCAGACTTGGGTCTGTTGAAATGAGAGTCTAGCAGTAAGGCCTCTAGAAGGATGACTGCAGCAGTCTCACCGAACATACTAAATTTAGACCTTCTGCTGTTTGGGAGGTTCTTACCTCTCTTTTACACATCCTTCTATTTCTCTTCTCCTTTTTTTCCAGCAGAGGTAATATTGACTGACAACTATTTGTTATGTTTGTTTAATTTATTAATTATTGAATGGCACAGATATACAGACCGAAGACAGATGCTGCATATTTGACAAAAAAACATTTCCAAAATAAATGTCTTAGGCTTTTTGGTTACTGGCTTCCCAAAATGTGCTTTATTTTGGAAAACTACAGTGAATGTCTGCAAACTCTGCTCCGCTTCAGAAGAAATCAATTCATATTGCACATTCAAAACAAAAGGTAGTACACATTTGCGAATCATATGCATTTTCAAGTAAAAAATAAAATAAAAAGTATGTATACTTCTCTGTTGCGGTTCTCTCTCGAAATTATATTTGCGATGTAGGCCTACTTTCAGAAAGTGCAATAACGAATATTATAAGTTTCACTTTGGTACAAAAAATATGATCTTTATTCTTTTGGCTTTTAAAATAACGTCACCATGTAGTCGGTTAATATAGTGCATGCAGTTTACAACCACACTATTAATGAAATATGACAACCACTGATTGCTTCATAAATTTTTATGTACATTTAAAACCAGGACCTGGCCTTCACATTTAGCACTGTGCAAAAAAAAAACAAAGATGTAAACAAAATAAATTAGTTAAAAATAAAAAAACAACAAATCAAAACCAATAATATGAGCTTGAAACTACTATTTACAATATAAACAATAAAGAGAATGAGAATAAAGCACATCGATGGTGGCCCCAGTACATACAGTCAAAACACACATATAGATCTCTCTCACATAAATAAGCTCTCATATTCTTTTTCTCTTTCACACTCGCACCTCTCGCACATCGATCACATGCATCCAAATGACAATTTTAGTGGTGTGTAAAAGTGCTCCTCTACAGAGTCGAGTACAGAGGTGAGATACAGCGTGCCATTATATACATACAAAATCACCACTACAAGATCAACAGAAGAACTCATGTTATAATCGAATTATTCAGCCAAACTCAGGGTGTTGCCCTGACAGAAAGACAACGAGGCAACTTCAAAATGAGGAAAATTGTTTTTCAGTAGAGATCCACTGACAGGTTGACCTGCACTTATGCACGGAATGGTTTTAGATTTGGAAGATATATATAGGCCTATACGTATGCATGTTTTTTTTCTTTCTTTCCTTCTTTTTGTTCAAAATAAAATGACAAGGTCAGTCATACTGTATGTTACAGAGACATTCAGTAGGGTTACATTGCCTTTTCTTATCATGTTCAGTGTACATTCAGGCTTCCTGAATTCTGTTGACATTATGGTACAGTAGTTTCACGGAGGGGTCAATATCTGTCTCGTCTCGTATATTAAATTTCAATAAACATTTATGCATTTAGCAGACGATTTTATCCAAAGCGACTTACAGTGCATTCAGGCTATCAATGTTTACATATCATGTGTTCCTGGGGAATCGAACCCCCAACCTTGAAAGGGACAGTATAAAGCAGTGCTCTACCAATTGAGCTACAGATATATATATATATATATATATATATGCCTTCAATATGGGGTGTACAACTTAACAGAACATTTAGGGTTCAATGAACAGCATTTGTTGCATAATATTGATTACCACTGAAAATAATTGCAACTCACACTTTAAATAAGCTAAAATCAAGGTTAAAGTGAGGCACTTACAAAAGAAGTAAACTGTGCCAACATCTGGAGGGTTTACAGGCCAAGATATACAGCTTTTTTGATAGAACACTTACATTTAATCTTCTGTAAAAGGGAAAAAAAACTATGAGCTGTCAAATTAAAAGTTGCCTAAATAAACATATTTGCTTTCAATATGTTTTCAGTATTATTCCTGTGTTGTTGCCATTCCAGAATCATGTTGTTATGCACCTGGTATCAGGTAAAGACATAGACAACTTCTGTCTATGTCTGTTTTTGGTCATCGGAAATAATGAACAGGTAGAAGTGTATGTTCTTTTAAAAGGCAACGGTCTGACAATCTATAGGTTTTATACGTAGACTTGGCATGAAGAATAAAAAAACACTCCAAATATAGGATGTGGATAATATAGTATATCTTTAAGATATAAATAAATAAAAACTCTGGTCACGTGGTACAACAGCCTAGCAAATCACATCACCTCTCTTGGTGTCTGTGCAGATATTGTGCAAAATTATCAGGTTTACAGGCTTTAACAGGCACTGTCACTACAACAGAGTTGAAAGATAACTGACAAGATTAGATAAGCGATTATATCACACTATTAACATATGTATAATCTATAATATATAATCTATAATATAACATATAATGTTAAAGTTTTGTGGTTATTTTACATGTGGCTAAACAGTGTGAATTTTCATGTTTATTTGCTTGGCCTCTTTTACTTCCATTATAAGTGCCTTATAGTAACAAAAATATAGTCAATTGACGTTAATGAGGTTAACATACACTGAACCCATAACATTCATGAATAGGTTTGAGTCAAAACATTTGAACAAATTCACTAACTGAGTTTGGCTCACTCTGCTATCAACAGTGGAAGATTGTGTTCAATTAATCAATTTTCGTGATTGTGTTCAGTAAGGCAGTGCAGACATGGTCTACACCTTGATCCATAAATAATAATTAAAAAAAAAAACATTCTATGTGTGAAAGTCCTGATTAGTACAGTATCATTCTGCTCTCAATTTACAGAGTGATTGATTTTGTAGCACTTGGAACCTACCGGTGTATACGTATATGTGTGTGTGGTTTGTTCAGTAATTGCTAATGCTAAAGTAAATGAGATCCTGTTCAGATAATTCACTACCGGATATGATCGACATTCCCCAGCCCCTTCCACAGACGTGCCCTTAAATGAAGTAGTTTGAACAATCAAACCCATGAGTAGAAAAGTTCAACATGATTAAAAAAATGAGCTAACAAAAATGTGCAGGTATATAATACGCCATTCAATAAGAAAGACACCAGCGGTAGTGTTAGCACTAGCTACTGATGACTATAACAGTTTCTTTCAATCCTCGGGATTCTGTAACAACACTCAAAACTAAAAGACAAACTCACACACCACTTTATACTTGCCATTTTGTTTCACACCAGCGTCCTTAGGGATTCAAGTCATACTCAAGCGTGTGTGTTCGTCGTGTAGACACTGGCACTGTCCTCGAATCAACGCTTTCAATCAACACCATAAATGCACCCTAAGGCTAGCTCGGTGCACATGCACACAATAGTCTAGACACACGCACATACACACACTCCGCCTCACACACACTCAGTTTGGCATTAGTTCCAAAACCGCTCGAGGTGAATTGCACCCCAGTGCTTGCACTCTGCTCTGTAAACAGTGTCTCAGTTGAAAAGAACAGTCTCTGTTTCAGTCCCTCGTTCATTTTTTTCTGTCTCTTGCATCTTTTGCTTTGTCCTCCTTCTCTCTCCTCTCTTTTTCATATTTGTCTTTCTCTGACTTGGCCACACTGTTATAAGATGGCGGAGAGGCAGAGGAGGCAGTCATATCAGTTTTGTCCGATGCAGAGTTCTCTTGAAACTTTCCGATGACAAGTACCTCTTTCTCCAGGATACGTACCTCCCCATCCTGTAGCTGTTTTCGGTAGGCTTCAGAGGCCTTCTTTATCATTTGCCTTAAACGGTACCGTCGGAAGGCCCTCTGGATTATCACAGATGACATCTCCTCCTGTTTCCTGCGGAGGGTTGTCGTGATGGGCTCGTACGAGACTTTGGAGGGATTGGAGGCCATGAAACGATCTTCCATCTGTCCCCTCAGGGCATCCATCTCACCCTCCTCTCCCAGTACCCTCAGGGTAAAGGCGAAAAGGATGTCCAGGCAGTGGATGCGGTCACCACTGACCATGGGCAGGTCCATGGCTATGAGCTGGATCTTGTTTGGCTTGGGGATGCGTAACGGAGGATCTAGAGCGTCTGCAAATTCAGAAAGCTTGCTGTACTCCACGAACTGTGTGGCGTTGGGGTCGAATCGCTCCCAGACTTCGTAGAACATTTCAAAGTCGTCTTCGCTCAGTGGTTCAGCGCTCTCCTCTGTGGCTACGCTGAAGTTCTCCAAGATCACAGCTATGTACATGTTCACCACAATCAGGAAGCAGATGATGATGTAGCTCACGAAGAAGAAGATGCCGACCGAGGGGTTTCCGCAGTTGCCGCGGTACAAACTGCCTGGGTGCTCCATTTCACTGTCGCAATCCGGATCTTGTTTGTTCAGGATGGGTGCCAGGAGGCCGTCCCATCCTGCAGAAGTGGTAATCTGGAACAAGCAAAGCATTGAATTCCCGAATGTCTCAAAGTTAAACAAATCATCAATCCCTGCCTCCCGCTTCACATAGGCAAAGTTGGACATTGCAAAAATGGCATAAATAAACATGACCAGGAACAGGAGGAGGCCAATATTGAACAAGGCAGGAAGTGACATCATCAAGGCAAACAGGAGTGTACGAATGCCTTTGGCTCCTTTGATGAGACGAAGAATGCGACCAATTCTGGCAAGCCGGATGACTCGGAATAAGGTTGGCGATACAAAATATTTCTCGATCATCTCAGAGAGGAACATGCCTGACAAAAAAAAACAAAACACAAGTCCAATAAGTGATCCCAACAATCCCTGAATTTTCCACAACATTTAATCTTAAAGGTGCTCAAAGCATACTCTACTCAAATATAGTATAGCATTCCCAGCATTACATTAGCCTAAACTGTCTTCTTTGGCTACTTTTGTCTTTCAGATCATTTAAAGGATTAGTTCACTTCCTGATAATTTACTCACCCCAATGTCATCCAAGAAGTTCATGTCTTTCTTTCTTCAGTCAAAAAGATTTTTGAGGAAAACATTCCAGGATTTTCTCCATATAGTGGCCAGTGGGTTGAAGATCCAAACTGCAGTTTCAATGCTGCTTCAAAGGGCTCTACACGAGCCCAGCCAATGAATAAGTATCTTATCTAGAGTAACGATTGGTCACTTTCTAAAAATATAAAACTGCATATACTTTTTAACCACAAATACTCGTCTTGCACTGGCTCAACTTCAGGCATTACATTGGAAAGGTCACGCATAGGTGGAAGTACCGACCCAGTGTTTACAAAGCAAATGCACAAAGAAAGTCAAACGCCCTTTACAAAAAAAGGTAAAACAATGTTTTGAAGTTGAAGAAAATTAGATGGGGTTTTTCACCCTACCCTACCTTTCTGAACCAGAGTACACAGAGGAAGAACAGGACCTTTCCAACGTGATTATGTAAATGTATCACAGACATGCATTGCAGAGCAAGTACAAAACAAGCATTTGTGGTTAAAAAGTATATAAATGTGTATGTGTATGTCTGATTGTTTGACTAGATAAGACCCTTATTCCTCGGCTACACTGAAACTGCAGTTTGGACCTTCAACACCTTGGGTCTCATTGAAGTCCACTATATAGAGAAAACCTTTATTTCTTTTCGACTGCAGAAAGAATGATATGGAAATCTTGGATGACATTTTCAGTAAATTACAGTATCAGGAATTTTTTATTCTGGAAATGAACGAATCCTTTAAGGTGTGGTCACATTGGCAAAATTTCGGCAACATTTTGTGTGCAAAAAAGGTACATTTTCTATTGTCAGAAATGTAGCAATGTATGAAGCACAGCTCACACAGAATTCACTTTCAAACCATGCAGCTTTATGTTGGTCAGCACAACGTTGGTAATCATTGTTACCAATTTTAATCCATTGTAAAATCTGTATGGGGAAATCTTTCACTCTCAAGTGAAATTCCAGATCATACAGATTCAAACAGAAATGACTGGATTTTGTCAGTGAAAATTCACAGAGCAACTGTAAATATGACTGCACTTTTTCTGTTAAGAAGGAATAACATTTACAGAGTGTTTATAAATTATGTTTCTGGATTAAATCTTCAAAATGTTTTTATAGTATTATAATAGTAATAGTCTGTAGAGCTTCCAAGAATTTCTTACCGACAATTGACAGAATCACAACTACGAAGTCAAACACATTCCAGCCAATGGTGAAGTAGTATTGTCGCAGGGAGATCATCTTGAGAACAGATTCTCCAGTGAAGAGGATGATGAAAACAAGGTTTATCCAGTACAGAATATTATCCATCTCCACTGTCTGATCGTCGGTTTCCACCATCATGGTCACCATGTTCAAGCAGATCAGGATCATAATCACAATGTCAAAGGCTTGTTTGGTGATAAAGTCAAAGATGAGGCCTTGAAACTTGTTCTAGAGTGAAGTACAGAGAAATTGGCATTATTGACAAATGCTGTATTAAAGGTGTGTGTGGGGGGGGGGGGGTGTGTCTCTAAAGCTTGTTCATGCATTCTGTGTTATTTACACTTTTAAAGAGTTGGATTCTCATGCATTGTTGCCAAGGAATTGGGCTACTTTAACACTGTGGCCGCATGTTGTTTTTCATGTCTGCTGGTTAAAACGACTCCAATAACATGATATTTATCCCCTCGATAATCGATTAGGCTAGTTTTGAGTAGCAATTGGGCAACCCTGTCCTCATGCTAAACATGGCCAAAGTTAAAAAAAAAAAAAAAAAAAATTAAAAAAAAAAAAAAAGTTGGACGTATCTGTGCCAAATACACTCCTTCCAGGTTCACATAAGTTTCAGAAAGTTTTTTTCAAGCATGACCCTTCATGACGTCACAAAGGGCGGAATTCCTTGTATGGACACTTCTCCTGGAAGAGCACATGCACACATCAAACAGGGCAAGAGCAAGAGCAGCCCATCGACTTGCTTCATTGAGTTACAGAAGTCGTCACAGTGCTGCAAAGGACTTGCTTGAGAAGAATGTCTCCAAACAAGTGTGTTTTCGGATGTGAGGAAAAGATAACCTTGAGCAGTTTCCCAAAGAACCCGGTGTTAAGTGAACAGTGGATGCAGTTTGTTTTTCAGGGACAACAACAGAGTTTCACAAGTATTTATTTGTTCCCATGATTTCGGTGACAAATGTTTTATAATCAAGGCACAGTTCAACGCTGGATTTACAGATGGTTTGAGACTGAAAGATGGGATGCTCCCAGCTATAAAAGATCCCGGTCATGGGTCAGTACCGCAGGTGGTAAGTAAAACTGCATCAAATTTCTGTGTTTTGTTGGTAAGAGCTCACAACTCTTTAGCTCCATCCAAGGCACGCCTCCAGAAGCTCGGCTGTTTTCGGGGAGAAGCGTAAAGCTGTATCTTTCTTTTATAAATATGATCAAACTAAAGACTCTACAGGGATATGAAGGATGCAATACTACTCTATAAGTACTTAAGATTAACTTTAGACTGTCCGAAACTGTGTGTGTTTTGTCCCCTTTAAATATAATTAAATTTCTTAGTAGTTAGGGTGAGTGAGCTGTCATACCGCAGGCCTGGGAATTGGCTTCTGAGGCTTCTTAGAACCCAGTTTCTTCATGGCATTGTAATATTTCTTCTGTTCTTCTGTCATGAAAATATCCTGACCTCCTAGGTGAAGAGCAAATGCATAAGGCTGGTTACAACCATGGTTTCATTATATGTCACAACACAAACATAATGCAACCAGGCCTCTGTTTTTCAACTCTGAACTTCAGGAAATGTCAAAGAGGCAGTTCAGGTCCTATTTATCCAAAACCAGTTCAATAAGCTACCATTGTGTGCTGTGCTCACTAAACAAAGCCACAGACTGTGTACATATCACATTACATTGAAAGTAAACTGAACAAACACACAGTGGTTGATTTGAGATTGCACATTGTAATATGTGCAATATTCCTTATCAGTTGTTCATTATGTCTTACATTTTATTAAGGTGTTTAAATTCACCTTCCTCAGTTTAAATACTTATCTTTTTCTTCTGCTGATTGAAATTATCAATGATGACACCAATGAAGAGGTTAAGGGTAAAGAAGGAGCCGAAGATAATGAAGATGACGAAGTACAGGTACATGTAACGGTTTGATTCCCTGTCAGGCTGCTGCTCCAACTGTGAGTACAAGAAAATGTTGTGTGTTATTACACATTTGCATTACTAATGTGCATCACAACTTAATCTTCATAAGCACACTCCTGCTCCTGTATATAAAAAAAACTGTTCACGATTGTCCATGTGTTGCATTGTCCATATACGCAACAGTACCATAGGATATGTGCGATTATCAATGCAAAAATATTCTTTAGACATTTGATTAATTTAAATCATAGTTATTATTCAATTAAGTACATTACATTTAAATTCAATTTTTTTTATTAATTATTCGTTTACTTCAAAACAAGAACTCAATTTGCCTTATTGTGTATCTATAATTATAATTATAAGGAAATTATTTGAAATATAATGTTCATTAAGTCATTTAATTGGTTAGTATAATTAGATGATTAATATATTTATTAAACAATTCAAAGTGTGAAAGAATTCCTTTTTTAAAACAGTTTTGTAAATAGTCACAGTAAAGCTGAATAAACATTGAAATGCCCAATGAACAAAGTTCATCTTTAGTTGGAGTAAACCACAACATTACATTAATAATCCCATTTTTAATTTCATGGTGCTTTACCTCAAATTACATTTTTAATTTAGGTAGTCACAAATTAAAAACATAGCATATTAAGCAGACAGTAACATGGAATTATGGAAAAGAGTTAAAGATGGTTTGAATGTAACATTGCACTCTAAATGGTTAAAAAAAGATCTGTTTACTGCAGTAAAGAGAAACACTAACATCACGGGAATCCACAGCTGCATACATGATGTCCATCCATCCTTTAAATGTGGCCTTGTCGAAAAAAAGAAAATCAATATCAAAAATCCATATATAGTGTGAATATGCTACAAAATCACAGTCGGGCTATGCATTCAGCATACTCACCACTTGCAGTAGCGCCAGGTATCCGGCTCCCACATTATCGAAATTAATCTTCACGTTTTTCCATCGTGCTGTGTCATTGTTTGCAATCAGGGCAAGGCAATCTGACTTGTTATTGACCACACTGATGGGAAACATCTCATCGCTGGAGATATTAACGCAATGATAGTATTTCCCAGCGAAAAGGTTCACCCCCATGATGCTGAAGATCAGCCAGAAGATCAAACACACCAGAAGCACATTCATGATGGAAGGTATGGCTCCCAGCAGGGCATTCACTACAACCTAGAAGAAAATAAATACATCATGTCACACACACAAATACCTCCATATATATTCACTTTACACTCTTGTTATGGATACAAGAGCTGCGAAACTGTAATGAATTTCTTGAGCTTCTATAGTGGATGACTTACTTGCTGGTAAAAACTAAATCCTTTCCATAGATTTAAGATGATACAATTCTAGGAAATGACATGATGACTTTTATAAGTTTAACTGGGTTTTAACAATAACAAAGCTAAGCCTATTTTATCCTACAATAAGGTTAGCTAAAAAACGGAGTAGGCCTATTTGAAGAATGGCTAATGTGTCATCTGCCTAATTTGCTCTATAATTAATAGCTAAATATCTCTAATTATTAACCAGCTTAAATTTTGTTCATAGAATATAGGACTTTAACATATAAACAGGGGCGTATCACACATATCTTTGAGTTACCAAAATGTGGGGGGAAAAAAATGATAACAGAAAAAAACCTTGTGGAGACACGATGACGTCACAACATTTGTTTACTGCAAATGAAAAGAGACACATAACAGAGAAAGAAATGTGAGGTCAAGTCACAAACACCACAAAACCACCACAGAATCATCAGAATCGATCAGAGAGCTCTCACCAAAGCACATGCAGAGAGTCATGCACACTAAAGAGAAAGGTCTAAAAATACTAAAATACTACATACAAAATTAATTTATTCATGTGATTAGGATGTTCTCATTAATAATCCCCAACAGCAAGCAAGAGGATTAAAGCTTCCTGACAACATTTTAAAAAATTGTGTGAAAGTATGCTTTTTTTCTCAAGTAGGACATGTTGCAGGATCAACTTTATTGGTCAGCACTGGGATGAACTGATCAGATTTTAGGTTTAGGTCTGATGTTAGAGAAATAGTTCACCCAAAATTGAAATTTTCTTAAAACCTACTTACCTTTAGCCATTCAAGATGGAAATGAGTTCATCTGAACAGATATGGAAAAATGTAGCATTACATCACTTACTTACCAATGGATCTTCTGCAGTGAATGGGTGCCGTCAGAATGAGAGTCCAAACTGCTGATTAACATCACAATGATCCACAAATAATCCACATGACTCCAGTCCATCAGTTAACATGACAGCTCCCATTCACTGCAAAGGATCCTACATGGATGGATTTTAGGGTGCTAAATTTCTCCAAATCTGTTCCAATGAAGAAGCAAACTAAAGTGCATCTTGGATGGCCTGAAATTACATAAATCTTTAGCAAATTTTTCGTTTTGTAAAAAAAACACAGAATTGTAACTACTGAAGCATATCTGTAATTTGAACTGTTACATCATTAATCTTACCAGCCAGTCGTTGCTCTGTAACTGTTTGGTTAGAAATAAGGTTAGGCATCCAGAAACATGTCCTGCTTGGTTAAATCACACCACATGATGTGTGTTTGCGTGTGTCTTACCCTCATTCCCTCAAAGCGTGACAATGCTCTCAAAGGTCTAAGAGCACGCAGTGTTCTCAGGGACTTAATGGCACTTAGTTCAGAGTAACCAAGAGCATTTGCTACTAGACTCACCAATGACACCTGTAAAAACAACACATGTAGCCAATCAAAAAGAGAACTTTTGTTCAAACCCAGAGAATACACACTACACCACTTACACACACACTGTACAGCTGCATGGCAGTATATGAGGTCTATACATACATCAACAATCAGGAAGTCGAGCCAACACCAGGCGTTGGTGAAGTATTTGGCGAAGCCGTACGCAACCCACTTCAGAAGCATCTCCAATATAAAGATGTATGTGAAGACTTTATCAGCATATTCCAACACTGTCTTTATTGTTTTACGTTGCTCGATGTAAATGTCCTCAAAAGCCTGAAAAAACATTCAAATCAACAAATTTACTTGTTCAATGTTTGTCAAACAAAAATGATTGAGTGGTTAAGAATATTGTGTTTATGTGTGGGTGCTCACCAGTGCTCCACTGCTGAGTAATATCATAAAGATGATAAAGGACTCAAACCAGTTGTGCTCAACAATAAAGAAGCAGGTTTTCCTGAGAGTCCACCAACTCTTCCATTTGCCCGTCTCCACATCAACCTGACAGCACTGAAACCTCATCACACAGCCTGAGCAATAGACACAGAGAAAAGTCACTTGATGTGAGTTGACAGCAGAACAATTGAGCTCAGTGAAAAAAGTCAACTCTCCCAAAATGTCCCACAAAGTCAATACTAGAAGTCTTGCTTGGGTACTACATATGACATAAAGGGGCCAAACTGTACATTTTTGTATCAATTTTTTATGCTTTAATTCAGCTCCATATCTTCAACCTTCTCTCTAACCCTTAAACAGGCTGTTTTGTTACTGTTCTTTATGTAATCTTTAAAACCTTGAAATTGCTGAATACTAAAAAAAAATTGTGAAGTTGGTGGTGACATGCTTTCCGTTAAAAAGTTTAAGGTCATACATTTTTTATATGTAATATATTTTTATAAGTAATGTTTTATATTTTACTTTTTTATGTATTTTAAATGAATTTTCAACATCATTACTACACATCTCATGAGTGTCACATGATCCTTCAGAAACCATTCTAATATGCTGATTTGGTGCTCAGAAAAGAGTTTTTCTTGTTTTTAATGATGAAAAATCATTCTGTACAATATTTTTGAAAAAACAATTATGTAATTTTTTCTGGATTCTTTGATGAATAGAAGGTTCAAAAGGGCAGAATGTATTTGAAACAGATATGTGTTGTAACAATTTAACCATCTATACTGTCACTTTTGATCAATTGAATACATCTTTGGTGAATGAGAGTATCAACTTCTTTTAAAAAAAGATTTTATTTTGTACGGTAGTGTATGTTATTTTATTCATATTTATGACTATTTATAAATAGGCCAGTTTTGCACATAGTTACAATAAATGGACTAGAGAGGGAGCTTGGGTGAGTAAATTAGTCCTGCAGTACTGCAGTACATTTAAATCTTTTTAGATGAACATCACATAAATCTGGTTTCCCAAGCTGTCCTCCCCTTAAAAGTCAAAGCAACATTCACAACTCATTTAGCTTTCTATAACATTGTATTTAAGGGTGAAACAGGACATTCAAAAAGAAAAAGCTGAGACTTATTAGAAATTGATCCTTATAAGCAGCTATTCCATAACCTCAATGGAGTCAAGAAGTTTTAAGTTTATTGTGGAGCATAAGTGCCTTCTTGACCTCAATTCACCCATGAGACCTTAACATTAACCAATACTGGTTTTTGGTTAACAGTAACCAGTATTTGGCACAGCTCATTGACAGTTGGAGGAAAATAGTTTCAAAGGCAGAGCAATCAATCATGTTTGAAATAATGCACTGGCAAATAGAACGAGAAATGTGTATTAATAAGGTAATTAATTTTGATTTCCTTTTTGTCCACAAATACACACACACACTGGTTTCCATGTTTCATGGGGACACTCCATAGATGGTTTTTATACTGTACAAACTGTATTTTTCTATTTTTCTTTACCCTAAACTCACCCCTCGCCCAAAACTTTTGGAATTTTTAGATTTGTCAAAAAAAATCTATCTGAATGATGTATAAGTTTTTTTTTTCATGGGGGCCAAAAAATGTCCTACTATTTCTATCCTTTTGGGGACTTTTTGGTCACAGCAACTTAGGGAATACAAGGTACACACACACACACCTTCTGTGAAGCAGGCTTCTGGGTCCAGGGACTCTTCAGGCTCCAGCTCCACAGACTCCACACCCTCTCCAGGGGGTCGGATATCCACTGTGCTCCCTTCTGAAGAACTGAGAACCGCATCAACAGGCAGCTTCTACATAGGCATCCATGCAACCACACAACCAGAAACAAGAAAGCAAACACACACACATATACAAAAACAAGATTAGGTTTGATTGAAGCACACCAGCTCATCCATTTTGCTTTTGCAGATATTCTCAGTCTCATGCAGTTTCAGATCATTCAAAAGTACCTACAAGCCCGTGGATTTAGAGATTGATTTGATTCATTGAATTGATTTTCTAATTAGCAGCCAGGCGTGAAGACAAGCGTCTCTGGCTTCACCGTATAATCTCACAGTCAGCTGTGGGTACATTTGATGTGCCTTCATTCCTTCCTCATGCATGTTTTTTTGTTTCTCAAGGTGCATTTTTTTCTCGTCCAAGCTTGTGATCTTGTCATCAGATGTTGGGTGCTTTGAGTATTTTCATGTCCAGTGCAGATGTCAACCCCTTACCTTTCCCCACCCCTTCCAAAAACAAATGTTTTCTATTGGATAATCCCAATACATTTGGATTGGCATGATTCAGATTATCACATGACCCCATCCCATTGAGTGCAATCCCTTGATTGACATGAAAACACAGGCTGGAAGTCCATTCCGTTAAGCAGTGGTCAAGCTTCGGTCCGCCAGTCAGTTTGAAGAGGAGGGGAGCCGCATTAGCATTAACTAACACCAGTGCCACATGCTAAGTCTGAGACAGCATTTCATTAGCTTTGATTGGGGAAAACGACTTTAACTGGATCTTACCACAGAGATAGCAAGCTCTTAGGGAAACATATGGACTTATGGCTTAGAGAGCTTTTCTATTGGATGCCATCATTTTCTAATGATATTAACTCTTCAGACGTTTGTCCATCAGTGGTTAAAGCCTATTGTGCTGCTATTTTGCAGAACAATGGCAAATAAAAGCTTCTCCTAGAACTAAATTTGTTGATTTAGGACTCATAATTATAATAATTATATTGTCTGATGTTATTGTAGATCTGAAGTCCTGGGTAAGAACTAATTATTTGACATAATATTGAAGTTTTCCTGATCACAGAGTATTTCCTAAAGTTATTGACCCTTCTGATGGTTTCGCTGAATTTATAAAATGGTCAGTTAGAGAAAATGAGAGGCTAAAAAATTTATAGAGGATGCTGTCTAAAACTGAGCTGGAGTGCTGGTTGCCGTGGCACCCAGCTAATGCGGCGCGGGGAATGATGTAAGCATGCTGTGTGCAATTTCAGAATCTTCCAGAATGCCTCTAACATTTTTTATCACAGTAGGAATATAAGAGGCTGAGCAAACCTAAACAAGCTGCCCTGAACCAGAACTGAAATGATTCACTATAGAGCTTTAAATAAGCTTTAAATAAGCCTCTCATTAATTTGAAATATTTTCGATGTTGAATCTAAAGCAAGTCTAACTGATGCAATAAACTCTAAAAAAAGTTGAAACGGTCTGATTTGTTTCCTAATCCGATTAGGAACATATCTCATTGGCAGAGAAATATAAAGTGGCATGAGGCACAGAAGTTGTAAAGTTGAGTTATCATGAAATGTCTTCGGAAATTAACCGTCGGCCTGGTTCCAACCAGAGCAGAACCCCCTGATTGTATATGCACAAACAAGTGACATAAATGCAATTACTGTAGCAATTACACACCTCAGCAGATTGAGAAATGCCTTCTAATAGCCGACTGCTATGAAGACTTACCCACTATTGCAGCAATTTACAGTGCAATATATGACTGAATATTTGCAGATTCGTAAATAACAATATTATAATCCTCCTTCATATATCTAAAAATATGAATATAATATTCATAAGAATTATTCACAACTCAAAAGCAGTTGTTTATCATGAAACCCTATTTATACCAAGCTTGTAGCTGAATCAACTAGCTTACTTCATTATAATATGTATAATTCAGAAATGGACTAATTCTAAATTGACTGCAATAATTAAAGTTTAATGTTTTTTCCTCACACACATGCACACACACACATGCACACTCAAAGGCTTCCTGTTTTCAGGTAATTTAGCTCCGAATTCTTATTGATAGCTTGTATAAAAATAAAATAAAAATGAAACATACAAGCTAATGTAACAGAGATGTTCGATGGGCTATTGATGTAAAATGATGATCTTGCTCATTCCATATGATTGAAAGTACTGCAAAGAAGCCCAGTGCTACAACATAAAACACAACGTCATGAAGAAAAAAACAAACCAAAATAAAAAGGCTGACAGCTGTCTCTCTTAGGTGCAAAATAGGGTTGTTTAAGAGGGAGGGAAGGGCACAGGCATTGAGAAACGAAAAACAAAAGAGCAATCCGATCCAAAAAATGAGATATCCGAGATAAAATGAGAGAGAGACGAGAGTTTGGTCTGATTTAGATGACAAAGGCAGTCTCCATGGTTAGTGTGGATGAGAAGGAAGGTGAGTCTCTTACAGGGCTCTCTCAGAGAAAACCTGGGGTTCGTCTGTCATAACGCTGCAATAACAGGTCACACACAGAGAGGAGATACACACTTCACATAACATGGATAATAACGTCAGCAACTTCAACACTGAACCACTTAAATAAGATATAGAAATAGTTAGAAGAGGGGAGAGAGAAATGATTAAGCACGGTGACAGTACTGCTGGAAAGGCATGGAAATGTGCTGAATAACAAACACACACACACACACACACAGCCAGACAAAAACACATAAAAAACACACTAACACACACATGTAGTTAAGCATACTCAATTTCACCCTGGGCAAGGATGCTGAATTTAGCAATTTCCTCAACAGCCTCATTCATAGTCTGGGATGCATGATGCCATGCCTGCTCAGTTGGTCGTAAATAATACACATTAGAGTGTGTGAGAGGTTATGTGTGTGCGAGGCTGTGCGTGTTTATGAGAATGTTGTACTGATATAATGAATAAAACTCAGAAAGTCTACCTGCTACAGTGCCCAGAGGTTTTTCTTAACTAGCTGCAGATGAACAGGGGCAAACTGCCCTGAAGCCCATGGAACAATAAACACACACACACACACACACACACACACACACACAATAGGCTGCAGCTCTGAGCAGAGAATGATGCAATGGTAATATGACTCAACACAACTGTTTGTCCCCTATAGGGAAAGAGACATTGACTCCTGATGAATTACCAACAAACCTAAAACAATAACTTCAAGCATTTTTTACATTATGTTATATAGCAACTCTTTCCCACACTAAAACACAAAATGTTAGAACTGTGTTTCATGCATTTTAAAAAGTGAAATTTCTGTTTAGACACAATCTGGCTTACCTCTTTACTGCCCTCAATGTCAGATGAGTCACTACTGAAATCTTCCGTGTTCAGATTTTCAAAGTCCGACTCTCCCACCGCAATCGGTACTGTAACAGTGAGACTGGGATTGTGTATGAACGACATGTAGTCGCCTTCCTCAATCCCATACTTTACGTGACCTTCCACCCCATTACCAGGGGAGATGCAGCTCTCCTTCAGATAGTCTTTAGTGAGGTCGACGGCCACTGAAACGTGATTGGACAAGCAATTATCCTTGCCGTCACTGTGGAGGTCATCAAGGGGTTTCTCTTCGTCAAGAGTACAAGGTTTGGAGCCGGCCAGGCAGAGGTTTTGGAGAAACTGGCGTAAAGTGGACTTGACCAAAGCGATACCTTTCTGTATTCTGCCCACGGCGATCTGCAGGTTGTTCATTTCGCTGTCGTCATCAGTGGCGGCCAGATTATCGGCACTGAAAGAGCTCAGCAGCAAGGCCAGGAACAGGTTCAACACCTGCCACACAACAACACACACTTTGAGAATCAGCAAGATCAAACACCAGTAAGATGAAAAGATTTGACTCAGAAATGATCATAATGTGTATGGGTAAATATCTTGAAATCTGTTAAGAAAATCTCTGGGTCAAGGGTTTTGGGTTAGAAGATTAAAAAAAAAATACATATTTTAATTTCACAAGTTAAATTGATTACATTTAACTTAAATTGATCAACAGCAACAGTAAAAACTTTACACTGATACAAAAAAAAAAAGTTTATTTCAAATAAATGATAAGAAATGTTACTTGAGCACCAAATCTGCACATTAGAATAATTTCTGAAGGATCAAGTGACACTGAAGAATGTAGCTTTGCATCACAGGGTTAAAACTTAAAACAGTTATTAAATTCTAATTATATTTTAAAGTATTACTGTTTGTACAGTATTCCAGTGGCCATCAACTTTTGAATGGTAGTGTTCCTCAAATAAAATTAAAATAAAAATAAAATAAATAAATATGCATTATTACAAGAAAAACATTGAAATGAAAATCACTCTTAAGATTCACTCTTACAACAGGATCATGATCAATTCTCAATTCATCTGACTGAACAATTTAAAATTGCTTTGCTGGTCTTGGTCTTTATGCTGAGGAGCATTCATGCAGCATCAAGCAAAAGCAAATATTTTTGCTTACCGATGCCATTGTAGAACACCACATTAACGTGCACTAATGACAATGTCTGAAATATCTAAAGTGTCTAAACTATCTAAACACATATATGAAATGACTAAATTTGAAAAGTAGGAAAGTGTTTCTGGATCAACATCCTGTAAAACAAACATAGTCCTAATCCCAAACCTTTAACCATTACATACCCTTATTTTAAATTCAAAATATGATTTGTTCATATGAATGTTGTTGCAGGACCTACAAAGATGTTGATCCAGTAGCACATCTTACTTGGCAAAATCCATTTTTTAATGCAGAAAGCATTCAATTGCAAAAGTAAATGTACATGAGAGGAATAAAATGGAATACAGAAAGAAGAAAGATAGAGGGAACTATCTTCGAGGTGTCTCTGTGTGACATGACTGATCTTACCACCAGATTCCCAATGACCATGACCATCATGAAGACGATGAGACACATTGACTGCCCCGCCACTTCCATGCAGTCCCACATGGTTTCGATCCATTCACCGCAAAGCACTCGGAACACAATCAGGAAGGAGTGGAAGAAATCATCCATGTGCCACCGCGGCAACTCACAGTCTTCTGCGATCTTGCAGACACACTCACGGTAGCTCTTTCCAAACAACTGCATTCCCACCACAGCGAAGATGAAGACGATGATGGCTAGGACGAGGGTTAGATTTCCCAAAGCACCAACAGAGTTACCAATGATCTTTATCAGCATGTTCAGCGTGGGCCAAGACTTTGCCAGCTTAAAGACTCTTAACTAAGAGAGAGAATGAGAGAGGGAATGTTAGAAAAGAGCTGTTTTTTTTATCAAGCCATTACCCTGAATTCATGGAGTCTTAAATGTATGAAAAAGCCAACATTTGAGTTTCTGAAGTGGTATCAACCATACACTAGAGTCCAAAACTTGCAAAGCATCCAGATTTCATAAAACTCAAGTGCTACTGGCTTGAATTTTACTCACATTAGGTTGATGACACAATTTATAATGAAAATAAAAAAGCAAAGCATAAGCATTTTCACTAGTGGTCTTAAACCTTTGAACACCACTGTATAAGATGAAAAATTTGCTCACCAATCTAAAAGATCGCAGCACAGAAAGTCCCTCAACATTGGCCAGGCCCAGTTCCATAAGACTCAGGCTCACAATGATGCCATCAAAGATATTCCAGCCTTGTTGGAAGTAGTAATATGGGTCTAGAGCAATTACCTTCAGACACATCTCTGCTGTAAAGATTCCAGTGAATACCTGCACAGAGCCCAAAAGGAACAGATCAGCACCAAAACA
Source organism: Carassius carassius (assembly GCF_963082965.1). Lineage (NCBI taxonomy): Eukaryota > Metazoa > Chordata > Actinopteri > Cypriniformes > Cyprinidae > Carassius > Carassius carassius. Next base: position 28,865,815 of record NC_081764.1, on the reverse strand, counting down.
ATCCTAACAACTACCAACGGAACTAAAAATCAATACAAAAACAACAAATAGAACATTTACACAGTGCACTAAAATGTTTCAAATCTGCATTCTCAATGTTTAAAAAAAGGTTTTTATGCATCAAAGGAGTTTGCTTAAACTTAATAGTACTATACTACTAAGTTTAAGCAAACAAGCTAACAGTTTTGCATTTGTTCTACTGTTTTTATGCTTATTTAAATCAATGAAATCAATTAAAAAATACTGTATTATAATGAGAATCTGGCATTGAGAGCTCACCAGGTTCCCAACTGACAGCACATGGCTGAATCCGTCTGTCATAGGGTAGTGTTCCATAGCCATGAAGAGGGTGTTGAGAACAATGCAAATGGTTATGGCCAGGTCTACAAATGGATCCATCACCACCATTTTCACAATCCTCTTCACTTTCAGCCAGGCTGGACAGCAGTCCCAGATCAGGAAGCTGTTGGCAAACTTGTACCAACATGGAGGGCACTTCTGCCGTGATTCCTCAAGTTCTGTGAACAGAAATTTACAGTTTAGTATGGCTTTCCAATAGCTTTCAAATTATGGTTGAATTGCAAAACGTTTTCATGTCTGCAGTGTCTTTTGGAGGAATGTGTGTGTATGTGATGATTGAAAATAAGATGATGAGGTTGAGAGTGCATGCGAGGCGTTCAAAAATAATTGCACTGGCATGTCACAGTGTAAGCAGCTACGTGACATAAAATCAGTGTTTAAAGGTCAGTACATGAGTGTGAGAGTGGTGTGTGTGAGGGTGATCTTATTAGCTTTCATAGCTAATCAGATGTAATTGTACGTTTTTGTATGACTAGTTATACAGTGAAATATATAATATGAACATACTGACAGCATCTAAAACATACCTGTTTACATATACATGTATATATATATATTTATTATTATTTTTTTTATTATTCTCTTTAGAAAGCAAACGAAATGAAACTATTATGACAAATAGCAATCTTAACACATTTGTTTACATGTGTGAGGTCAGTGTGTTTCAGACCTTCCATAGTATTTGTCAGAATGCTGGCCACACTCAGAGCTCTTTTTCTGGTTACTGTCTCATCCAGATAATCAGACAGCTGGTGTGATCCTGAACGTTTTTTACGTGCCTCAGACTCAGTGGTTGTGCCCTAGAAGGAAAACAAAACATACCATTAGTTCTGAGCATATTATAGATTATATATATATATATATATATATATATATATATATATATATACATATATAATATATATATATATATATATATATATATATATATATATATATATATATATAATCATTATTATTATTATGCAAGTAAAGAATATGACAATATTTACATTTGCCAAATACAAAATCACCAGGACAAACTAACAAATACTGTATGCTAACAGCCAACATTACATGTCCATTCTGAAAAACTCCTGTATGTGTATTTGTGTGTCTGTATGCTTGTGTGTGAGTGTATCTAGCATATAAACCAAAGAATATTTAACAGATATATAATATAGATATATCTACCTCAGGTAACAAACGTCCGATTGGTGATGTTGGCACAGATGTCCCACCCACCAGGGAGACCACTCCATTGCAATCTACTGTGCAGTGCATTTTTCCGTTGGCTGGGAGCATAATTCTGGGAGCAAGGCTGCAGTGACTGACAGTGGAACTTCGTCTCTCAATACAATGAGGTACGAAGAGCGAGCCGCGGCGACTGTCACTATCCTCAAATGTGCTGTGCTCATCATCCGCAAAATCATTCTCTGAGCCGAAATCTCGCGCTCTACCGCGGAAACTGAACAGACTGGCACGACTGTTCCTCCTTGGCGAAAAGAGAGATCCACGAATGCTGAGAAGAGACTGAAAAAGACACACACACAAAAAAAATAAATAAGCAAAAATGTAAAGTACATACTTTTTTTAAAATGAAGATTAGAAATTGACTGATAAAGTATTTTTAACACTGATACTGATAGATTCTTTATGTGTCCAATAACCAATACACAGAACAAATGTGTATATATTATTCTAGTCCTAATATTAATAATTAAATCATTCAATACTAAAGTCTGAAGGTGAATATCTTGCTTTACGTCACAAGGGCCCTATCATATACCTGGCACAATGTGCCGCCAGGAGTTTTTTGCTACTTTCAGCCCGATGCAGTTGTCATTTTCACGTCTTGATCCATGTGTTTAAATAGCAAATGCATTTGCACCCATTTGCGCACACATGGGTGTGCTGTTCTGAAAACGAGGTGTGTTCAGGCACATTGCTGGCGCACTGCTATTTTGAGGCAACTAAAATAGCCTGTGCCATTGACCAATGAAAACCTGGTCTAAAGTCTGGTGCAATATATATTTATTTTTTGTTATTTAAAGTGCGCGTAAGTAATATGCGCCTATAGGCGAGTGCACAACACACATACACTTTGCTTATTACACACACAGGGATGCGCAGCAGCACACATACATTTTTAAAAATGAAAAATTAAAGGATTAAAATGTAAAAGATTGCTATTGTGTGCATAAATATAAAATTGACTACATGTTATAATGGACATAGTCATTGCACGTATCAGAATTACACACACAAGCAGATTTGTTTCCTCGCTAGAGAAGCGTTCAGTTTTTCTGCTTGTAAATGTAATGTAAATTGTAAATATAGACTCCGCCATTGTGCGAGCACAACTGGCTTTTAAAGGGAATGGGAGATGAGATTCTGATTGGTTTATGGCATGTTACACCCATTACTCATTAAGAGAATAGGGACAAGCCTTTTAGACCATGCGCCAGGCACCGACCATTTTTCCCGTCCTTAAACAAGCAAAAGTGGATTCGGACATGCCCTACCCCGAACTCTAAAATACATCAACACGTGAACACAAATATATATCTTCTATTACCTACTATATTTGCACTAATGTCCCTGTAGATTTAATTGTGATTGTCATCATCAAAATGCCTGCTCTTAGTTTTGAATTCTGCATGCTTGTTGTGATTTCTATTATCAGCTGGTGCAAAAGTGTGTAAAAATTGGTTAATTTTGTTTCTCTATGTTGCCATGTGCTCTGATTTGTCTCATGTTAGATTTATATTGTGAATAATGTTGCCACAGCTTCATTTGCATGCATATGCAATAACCCCTTTGCAATGGTAGCATGTATGTTTTATAATAGATTTCTGGTGGATTCAGATTTGTTAGGATGAAATGAAACCACATCTCAACCAAACTTAAATTTGGGTTATTTTTGAAGTATCTGTGTAAATGCATCTGTACCACCTTTAACCCTGTAATCCTCCTTGTATAAGTGCATAGCAGAACATTTTAATTAGCTTATATTTTCTGCCTCCCTATCACACTCCTTGAGTTGATTAGCACTCCGCCCACCTCAGTAACAATATGTTGAGAAAATGAGAACTATCTTACAAATTCAGAAACATTTATCAAACAACATTTCCCACAATGCCACACAAAGGAGGTGGTCACCTGGTTTGGAGTGGAACATTTCTTCTCATACGAGAGTCGGTTGGCATCGATGGAGAATCGAAATCCAGGCCGTCTGATGCTGTCCTCTGAGATGGACTTATGGAACTTTTCCTGATCGGCTTTCTCTTCTTCTTCCCTTTGTTTTCTTTTCTTCCTCCTATTCCTTCGCTCTTTAGCGCTCTTGGAGCTGAGTCTGGACCCCCCAGAGGAGCTTTCCTCTGACAAGCCCCCCCTCCCGCTGTACTCCCCACTCTCCGTTGCTGCTGCCGCGGCAACCTGCAGACCAATCACAGCACACGCACCGTTGTCAGGGGCAACCAGGGGTAGACTTAGTTCAAGCTCACATACCGAAAGCAGAGACAAGAGATGGCTAAACTGTGAGCACTGAAGAAGGAGGGAGGATCTGTAGATCTATCTATCTATCTATCTATCTATCTATCTATCTATCTATCTATCTATCTATCTATCTATCTATCTATCTATCTATCTATCTGTCTCCATAGAGAACGCACATTCGCCATTTTGGAGTTAGTCTATATCTTTCCTTTTTTGTCTCTTTATCTGTTTTCTCGCTTTCTGTTTCCCTCGTTTCTCTCCTTTTCATGTTTACTAGGAGAAAGGACACTCCCTCACTTGCTCTCATAATCTGTTGGTTTCCGTGGCGACAGGGCAGTGTTAGCCACAGCGAGTGTGGTGCTGAGAAACTTCAGAGATGACGAAGGCAGAGGAAGAGATCAAAGGTCAGGAAACGAGAACAAAATAAGGATCAAAACAAAAGTAACGAGAACACAATGTAAAAAAAATAAAAAACCTGTCAGTTCAAGTGATTATATGTTTGTGTATTCTGACATGCTAGTATGAGTTTTATGTGTGTGTTAGCTACCTGTGCCTCTTCCTGTTGTCTTTTGAGCTGTTCTAGCATGGCTTGAAACTCTTCCTCTTTCTGTTGAGCCTCTTCTATGGTGGCCTGGTTCTGCTCGTCATATGCCATGGCCACCACGGCCAGGATGAGATTCACCAGATAGAAGGAGCCCAGGAAGATCACAAGAACAAAGAAGATCATATAGGGCTTTCCAGCTGCACGCAGGGTCTGTGAGATACAAAACATGCATACACAAACAAAATGTTACAAAAATACTTTTTTTGGAAGAGAGAGAATGAGAAAACAAGTAAAAGGATATTGATTAGTTAATGGAAAGGTGCTGATGTTTTCTAATGCCTACAGGACAAAGGGCCAAATGTATTATAATGGTTTCTTTATTATTAAAGTATCACAAAATTCAATTTATTTTGCTATGGCTCTGTAGATTCAAGAAACAATGGTGTAATGTTAATAAGAAATACATAGCCATGGCCTAGACATTGTAGAAGGATGTAGTCTTTTCATGTCTACAGGATGAAATTGATCTGATGTCAGGGCTGTACCTGCTGGTAGAGGTTTTCCCAGAAGTCTTGTGTCATGAGTCGGAAGAGTGAGAGGAAGGCCCAGCTGAATGTGTCAAAGCTTGTGTAGCCATAGTCAGGATTACGACCTGCTTTTATACACATGAAGCCCTCTGGACACTGCCTGTAATCCCAGGAAGAAGAAAAATATTTTCAGCATATTCAGTGAAAAGAGTCATTTAGGCCAACATGGACATCATATCAGTGGATCTTAACCAGGAGGCCGGGGCCTCAGCAAACATTCAGGGGGGTGGGGTCTCAATAAGTTATAGTCAAGGGCGACATTGTGGGGGCAAGGGGGGCAATTGCCCCCCAAAATTGTTAGTAATAGAATCCCTGATGTTATCCCCGCTGCAATTGGAGTGCTTAGCCAAGCGCTAAATACCCTCAACACGTTTTAGCAGCGTTGAGCAATGTAGCCCATCACAGACATGTCTGTTGATTTCTTGAGCGCAATGGCCAATCAGAAACGATTTGTCAGAATTCACTCACCACTGATTTTTGTGAGATCACGATGAACAAAGATGAGTGACACTTTTTAGTGATAAAGGAAGGGTAAAGGACCACTTTCTAGGGTATAATCCATTCAGAATTTGTATTAAACTTCAGTTTTTTGTACACATACACCCTGCAAGGTTTTAAGAATGACATCCACATATCTATGCAGGATTTCAAATAGCAGTGATTGGCACTGAACAAAATATATGTGAAAGCAGCCTCAGTGATTTAATTCTGGAACCGGTCCTGACCAAACCTCCACATACAGCGGACATCCCCGAGCGAGATTTCTAATTCACGGATCAAACGTGTGTGTAAACTTTACTGAGATCAGGACATATCGACCAGTAATTTCATTTCATTTCCAGTAATGGACAATAGAAAGTTCAGCAATTTATGGTATGTGACTTATGACAGAAATAGCCCATATAGTCCCACAACTGATCGTTAATTTTACGTAACAACGATTCAAAATGGACACATTTCAAGTGACACATGAAAAAAACCTAGAAAACTTCAGAGAACATCAGAAAAGCAGGGTGCACATTTCTGGTTTAAAATGAAAGGCCATCAGCAGCTGACAAACGGGAAGCATCGCAATTCAAGTCAGCAGCAAGAGTCAAAGTTAGTCAACAGTTACTAAATGTCGGCAAAGTTATTCTTGACTGTGTTACAATATGGTAGGGCATTGTTTTGATTCTTGCATCTGAAAAAAACATTATTTTGCTCTTATTATTTATTTATTTTGCCCCTTCCCCTCCATGTCACCCATGGTTATAGTTACATTTACAGTACATACATTTAAGTTAAAATGCTAAAAGTAAGAGAAGTACACATTAGCTTAAAATCAAAAATGCTGAAAACGACAGCATTATATAAACTTAACCGATTAAAAATTGAGATGTTAGATTGTTAAGAAAACCTGCAGTATTTCAAGTGAAAAATCTATTTACATTCTAGATTCTAAAATGATGTTTAAATTTCACTAGCATCTGTAATCTAAAAGAACATATTTACCCTGCATCGCTCGAATTTCCACATAGCAAAGGATCTCTGCGGCCTGGGAGGAAATAATAATTTTCTAAAAGTGGAAAGGCACAAGATAATGTCAAGAAACATCATAAAAATCTGAACATATACACACAAAGATGTACAGTACATGATACATTTCTTACAGTGAATCATGTTGCTTGAAGGAAGTGTATTTGCCTAAATTGTCGAAAAAAGGCTAGCCTTTAAAGCACACTCACTGCAAGGCAACACACATCCACACACACAACCATAAGAATGCTTTGAGTACTTGATGACTCATTTTTCTTGGGCCAGTGGAGCATTCCTCACATCCTCAAGGACATGTAGTGTCAACAAGCATCTCAATAACACACACACACACACATACAGAGAAGCACACACATTATTCACTTACTCTCATTACTAGTGTATTCAGTCCAGTTAAAGGTGTTGTTCTGCTCTAAACCGGTGCTATAGTTCAGTGTGGCGGTCAGGTTTTCAGTGACATTGACCTCCGGCATCTTCACACACTTCTGCCGCAGGTTTCCCATGAAGAGCTGCAGTCCGATCAGAGCAAACACACTCAGACAGAACACAGTCAGGATCATCACGTCTGACAGCTTCTTCACGGACTGGATCAGAGCGCCAACGATAGTCTTCAGCCCTGAGGAACACGCAACGGTGGTCACAAACACACCCGATACACACAACAACTCAAACACAATGTGTGAATGCACATTACAGCTACATAAATCTGGAAAGGCTCTTATAGTAACACTTTAGAACAAGGTCTAATACATTAACATTACATAGAATGATAGCTGCATTACATTTATTTATGTAGGTTAATATAAATTCATGTTTACTGAAAAAGTTGTGTAAATTAACACTGTTTATCACAAACATGAATAACAATGAACAACAATGTATTGATAAATTACCATGAACCAAAATACTGTATAATTTTGTTCAATGTTAGTTCATAATACCTAATGTACTAACTAATGTTAACAAGTTGCACCTTATTATTAAAGTGTTACCATTTCTGTCATACTGATGATTTTTTTTTAATTGCACGAATGGTTCACCCAGAAACTCATTACTTATTCACCTTCATGTCATTCTAAACCTGTATGTTATTATTTTTTGTGTAAAACACAAAAAGGATCCTATTCTATAGGGTCACGGTTCATAGCAACCACAGCTGTCATGTTCCAACAAGACACCATGAAAGCAGCATAATAGTGTCCTATACAAATGGTACACTATATTTCAAGCCTTCTGGTTCAGATGACAGCTTTGTGTGATGACAATAAAGAACATTTAATTAGGTTTGGTATCATCTTGAAAATCTTCCATAGTGTATCTTTAAATTAAGTCAAATTCTGATCTACTCTTTACACAAATATAGCTTACAAAAACAGCATACAGGTTTAGTTTGGAATAAAATTGTAGAATGGCTGAACTATTCTGGCAGTATACAACATTACCTTATAATTTTGACATAACAGTTTCTCTAATCCTTTTTTTTCCAACGAGAATAACACTAAAAAATCTAGAAAACATTCTGTTGTATATAATTAGTAAAAAAAAAAGCAATCAAAAGCTTTTAGTGATTAAAATATGGTTTTACATATTAGTTTGCATGTTAGTTGAATAAATGTTTTTGACATCGCGTATAAACAACATTAAAGCATGCAATGTAAGACAGTGAGTGCAAGTGTTGCATGTTCATGTGTGCATGTGTGTATGTGTGTGTTTCACACACACACACACACAGCACAGCATATAACGGGGAGGGCCGACGATGCGCATGCACATAGAACTCAAACAGCAAATAGAGGAGAAGAGAAGAGTAGAGGGTCTCAAGTTCTCTATCTCAGGCTATAGGCTTCTGCAATGTCTCATGCAAAAAAACGAAACAAAAAAAAAACACAACACAACTCAAAAATGCCCACTTGTCTATTTCCCAAGTCATGATGGGAGACCTTTCCCAAGGTGTGATGGTCTTTGGGAAATAACAGAGCAGAGCCCAGCAGAAGGGTTACAAAGGAAAACTATAGAATGTGTTTTTAAAAGCCTGGAATCTCGTTTTTTTACGCTCGAGCGGATTCCTGCTTTCTCTGACCGCTGGGAGCGACAGAATGAGAGAGAGAGGCCAACGGAGGAGGGGATGGAGTGAGCAAGAGCTCAAATGGAGAGAGAGGCAGCCTGTGAGCTAGCCCTCACCTGGAATCACTGATATAGTTTTGAGTGCTCGTAAAACTCTGAAGGTTCTCAGTGCTGAGACATTGCCCAGATCCACAAATTCTGTTACATATCTGTAGGGAGGGTGGAGGGGGAAGGGGTCACACGCACAAACACACGCACACATGTTAGGACAGGACAGGGTAGCAGAGGGAAACGTCACACACATCAGACTGACACCTGTGTTTACGTGCACACGCATGCGCACGTCTATACACACACGCACGCACACACACATCCCTTACCTGGGATGACTGAGATAGTTTTCAAAGCTCTGAGCACTCTGAAAGTGCGGAGAGCTGACACATTGCCTAGGTTTACAAACTCAGTTACATACCTGTAGAATCAAATAGAGAGTTACCACAAGCGCGCACATGCATGCACCCCAATACACTCGCTAAACCTCACACAACAGCAATCAACATGGATTCACCAGCTTTCCTTCATCAATGTGCACAAACTCTCATTAACAGCTCAGGAAAAACAGTGTACAGACTCATTTGTATGACTCTTATATTAATACAAATCAATAAGCATGAGAAACATCTGTCATCAGAGATACTTACGCCATCAGAATGACACTGAAATCCAGCCAGTTCCAGGGGTCTCGCAGGAAAGTGAACTTCCCCATGCAGAAGCCCCGGGCCAGGATCTTTATCAGGGACTCAAAGGTGTAGATCCCTGTGAACGTGTACCTGATTCACACAAACAAAACTTCACTAAGAAAAATTAAGTTGTATGAAATTGAAACAATCAAATGTTAAATACCCCATGTAATCATGCTATTTCATTTACTGTGTTGACAAATTTCCTATTGGAAGAAAAATCGAAGGCACATAACACAAAAAGAGAAGACAGCATAGTGACCATATACAGTATGTTAAACTGCAAAAAAACAAAAACAAACAAACAAAGCTGGTAAAAATACTAGTGTTCAAATAATGTGACTTTATATATGCATGCAGTGGTGTTCTGAAATGAGGAGGGCTTTTTTTTTTTTTTTTTTTTTTTTTTTTTTACAAAGGAGGCATTGCCTCCTCTCACGTGACTTTGCCCTGTTAATTCACAATTACCCAGCAAACTATCCGCATTTTTTAGGGGGTCTGTTAAAATTCAGTGGGCTCAGGGGAGGTGAGAGAGACTCCCGCTATAACTTTACCTGCTGGTCTCACTGTTGGATAGTTTTACTTTAGAAAAATAAGTGATTTATACGCTTGTTTGTTATATTTTTTTATATTTGCATTGTTTTATTTTTGTACTATGAATTTCTTTTGAGGAGGCACTGCCCCTCTTGTCTATTTGAAGGGAAGGTCACTGATATATACAAACCTGATTCCAAAAAAGTTGGGACACTGTACACTGTACAAAGTAAAAAAGGAATGGAATAATTTACAAATTTAATAAACTTTAATATTTTATTCACAATAGAATAAAGATATCAAATGTTAAAAGTGAGACATTTTGAAATGTCATGCCAAATATTGGCTCATTTTGGATTTCATGAGAATTAAACATTCCAAAAAAGTTGGCACAGGTAGCAATAAGAGGCCGGAAAAGTTAAATGTACATATAAGGAACAGCTGGAGGACCAATTTGCAACTTATTAGGTCAATTGACAACATGATTGTGTATAAAAAGAGCCTCTCAGAGTGGCAGTGTCTCTCAGAAGTCAAGATTGGCAGAGGATCACCAATTCCCTCAATGCTGCGGCGAAAAATAGTGGAGCAATATCAGAAAGGAGTTTCTCAGAGAAAAATTGCAAAGAGTTTGAAGTTATCATCATCTACAGTGCATAATATCATCAAAAGATTCAGAGAATCTGGAACAATCTCTGTGCGTAAGGGTCAAGGCCGAAAAACCATACTGGATACACGTGATCTTTGGGCCCTTAGACGGCACTGCATCACATACAGGAATGCTGTATGTGATGTATGTAATGGAAATCACAGCATGGACTCAGGATTACTTCCAGAAAACATTGTCGGTGAACACAATCCACCGTGCCATTTGCCATTGCTGGCTAAAACTCTATAGGTCAAAATAGAAGCCATATATAAACATGATCCAGAAGCGCAGGTGTTTTCTCTGGGCCAAGGCTCATTTAAAATGCAAAGTGGTGGCAAAGGGGTGGCAAAGTGGAAAACTATTCTGTGGTCAGACACATAAAAATAAAAATTTTAAATTAAATTAAAATAAAAAAATTAAATTAAATTTATGCATTTAGCAGACGCTTTTATCCAAAGCGACTTACAGTGCATTCAGTCAATCAATTTTTACCTTTCATGTGTTCCCGGGGAATCCCGCAATGCTCTACCAATTGAGCTAAAGGAACACTAATATGAAAATAAAATTTAAAGTTCTTTTTGGAAAACTGGGACGCCATGTCATCCGGACTAAAGAGGACAAGCACTCAGTTCAGAAGCCTGCATCTCTGATGGAATGGGGTTGCATGTGTGCGTGTGGCATGGGCAGCTTACACATCTGGAAAGGCACCATCAATGTTGAAAGGTATATCCAAGTTCTAGAACAACATATGCTCCCATACAGACATCGTCTCTTTCAGGGAAGACCTTGCATTTTCCAACATGACAATGCCAGACCACATACTCCATTAATTACAACATCATGGCTGCGTCGAAGAAGGATCCGGGTACTGAAATTGCCAGCCTGCAGTCCAGATCTTTCACCCATAGAAAACATTTGGCGCATCATAAAGAGGAAGATGCTACAAAAAAGACCCAAGACAGCGGAGCAACTAGAAGCCTGTATTAGACAAGAATGGGACAACATTCCTATTCCTAAACTTGCGCAACTTGTCTCCTCAGTCCCCAGACGTTTGCAGACTGTTATAAAAAGAAGAGGGGATGCCACACAGTGGTAAACATGGCCTTGTCCAAACTTTTTTGAGATTTGTTGATGCCATGAAATTTAAAATCAACTTATTTTTCCCTTAAAATGATACATTTTCTCAGTTTAAACATTTGATATGTCATCTATGTTGTATTCTGAATAAAATATTGAAATTTAAAACTTCCACATCATTGCATTCTATTTTTATTCACAATTTGTACAGTGTCCCAACTTTTCTGGAATCAGGTTTGTGTATATATACATATATATATATATATATATATATATAAATTTTTTAAATCATGTCCATAAAAGTTTTTACTAGATCATCAATATGTTTATTTCACCGTCCTAGAAGAGAAATACTGATCATTTTGATTCAACAGGGTTATAACTTGTTTTAACTTAGGCTAAACTGTAAAATCCCTATGCACAACTGTGTTAATGATGTGACTTACTCCACATTCTTGGCCCACTCCGGGGGATTGTTGAGGGTCATGAAGCCGCAGTTGGTCAAGATTGTGCACATGATCACAAGACTGAACATTGTGAGCAGCCGTCAAGGAATATACACAAATAAACACACACAATTTTGTATGTATACACACCCAACTATAACTAATCTAAGGTGAAACCTCTGGCAGCACACCTAGGGGAACTGCCTTGATATTATCAATGCTAATGAGGAAGAAATATTTATTGGATTTGCCAAATGTTTGCCAGGTTTGAAGCTTCAAATTTGAAGGATAATGAAAAATATTTTTTAGGTACTTGGTAACAAACAAATAAACTTACAACAGAAGCAGAACTGTAATTTACTTTCATGTTTAAAAGTCTGGAGTCAACCAAACCAAATATTAAGTATCACAACTGTTTTTAACATCGAAAATAATAATAAATATTTCTTGAGCACCAAATCAGCAAATTAGCATAATTTCTGAAAGATCATGTGATATTAATTTATTAAATTTATTAATACTAATATTTTGCTGTATTTTTGATCACATAAATGCAGCCTAAAGAGACATCTTTCATCAACATCAAAAAACTTTTGAATGTTATACAGTATGTATTTTGGTCAGATGTTGGTTCCTGTCTAAGTCTTGTAATAAAATAAGATGAATGTGGACCGGAATGTATGTTGCAAGTAAAAATTCTGGCTATACAAGACAAATCTATACCTTGTTTAGATGTTATTATACATACATTCAGCTGATAAAGGATATGAATGCACCAGGACCTTGATGGAGATTCTCCTCAATGGATTGAAGGGGCTCAAAATATACAAAGCCGGCGTAGCATTAAAGCGGAATATAGTCTTCCCACGATTCAATACTATAAAGGTCTGAAGCAGAGAAAGCTGGATTGCGGTTAAAGTGGACACAATCTGCAACAATCTCTTTTCAAAACTGTTTCACAAGGTGATACATAACTACAGAGAGTGATACATTAGCAAGATTAACAACAGTCTAAACACAAATAAGAAGCTTCCATTTAAAAAAAATCTTCTCATACATACATTTTGGTTGCTGTAGTAGGTGTCCAGGTCTTCCAGTGGGACGGACACAAATTCGGGTGGAATGTCTCCGTAGATGAAGGGCAGGGATTTTCCTGCCTCCAAGTCTCTGTTGGGCTTGGGCCCGTTTTCATCATCATCATCAGGCCGTCTCTCGCCTTTGGGCCGTTGGGCAGCCTCCTCTGCGATGCGGCGCTCGATAGCAGCGAGAGACTCAGGCAAGAAGCGCCGGAAGCTGTCAGGTCCGGGTGGAACGAGCAGCTGAGCAGCCATATTGACATCCTGCTCTGGTAGCTGCACCAGCTAATCTCCGGTCACTCTGGGAGCTGAAGGAAAGAAATAACACTTTCAACACATAGCGGCTGCGAGAGGACACTGATCATTACAGTGAAAGTGAGAGTCAATCTGTGTCAGTTTACAGAATGATCAGCATCAAACGGGAGAAGATTTCATAGAGTAACTATTACCAATTAAGAGGCTGTTAACATTCATGCAGTGCCATTAGATGAAGCTTGTGAGTGTGTTTACAGAACCGGATGGTTTTACCAGCTCTGTATCTTACAGTCGAGCAGCAATGCCTGCGGGTCACCAGGCATAAATAGCCAGTCTGGCGTGCTGCCTTGTGCTTTGGCCAGAACAGTGAGCGCCAAACTGGGCGTGTACTCAGAGCAAATCAGTTACATTCCCAGGGGCTCCAAGACCCCTACAAATCCCCCATCTCCTTCAAGATTCACTGTCTCAAAGAATAAAGACATGTAAGATAAGATGGAGAAAGCATGACGGAGGGAAAGAGATGACTGTAAATATTAAAAATACTCATACTTTGTAGTTTGGGGTCAGTATTTTTTATTTTTTATTTTAATGAAATATATTTTATTCAGCAAGAATGACAGCTATAACTATTAAATCATTACCAAAAGAATCTATTCAAATAAATGCTGTTAAAAAAATGTATCCATTTCTATAAAAATATTGAGAAGCACAACTGATTTCACGACTGATACTAATGTTATAGGTATAGTGTTTCTTTTGACCATAAAATCTGCCTCTTAGAATGAATTCTGAAGGATCATGTGACACTGAAGACTGCTAAAAATTAAGCTTTGCCATAGGAATGAATTACGTTTTAAATTATATTAAAGTTATTTTAAATGTAAATAATATTTAACAATATCACTGTTTTTATTTTCAAAAACAAATCTTACTATCCCCAAGCTTCTGAACGATAGTGTATTTTATTGCATGGCAATTTGTACTTGATTCTTTTTGGTCAATCAAAGAATTCCTCAGTCAAACTGTATAACTGACTAATTTCTTACATTGGTGTTTCTTTTCTCACATAACTATTTCAAGGCAAATCAATATTTTATGTCCATTTATTTATTTGCTGTGTAACATACATGCTGTGTCACAGAACTTGCACTGGAATCCAAAACCCAGTTTTGGTAGATGATTACATTCATGATGACATACATAAGTGGCACCTGAGCATGCATCTGGCTTTCTAAAATGGATTTTGAAATTCAATCGTACCCATCCCCCCAAAACATGTAGATTTTTGCATCTTTAAACAAAACAATCTCGCAATTTGAATTGGTGGATTCAAGACAAAAATGGAGACTTGATTCTTCTTAACATTTTCTGAACCATTTGATGCTATGATTTCAACCCATTCTTCCTTTTTTTAAGCTAATTCTTTTTAAAAGTTCAAATAAAGATGACCTGAATCAGAATGTATCAATATAGTTGACAGCTGTGGAAAAAAAACCTTTATAAAAACAGTAATTGTTTTAGTTTATAGAATTTTCTAAAACCAGGATTTCTTTTTACACAAACCACAGCTGACACTGCTCCAAACCACCCACGATGCAAAACCTTAGTCGTCGTCCAACTGGAAAGGCATAGTAGTAGTTGCAATAAAAATTTCACCAAGCAAACTGAAAAATGAGTAGTCTCTTTTTTAACTCACTGAATCCATAGAACGTCCACATATAATGAAGATGAAAAAGTGTGAACCAGTGACCAAATTAAATCTGCTATTTACTCTTTCCTTTTTCACAAATAAATAACAAACAGAAAAGCAGAGGTGAAAAAACTTGCAGATTTTGAAACGTAGACAAATCTGTGTGAAAATTGCATGCCCAGAGTATGAATCATTCCTCATTTAAATCAATACTTAAGATATACTGATATAATAATTTGGAACATATTTTAAACGTGCAATTCATCCAAAAACTTGCTTTAAAATGTACTTACCGTATTTTCCGGACTATAAGTCGCACTTTTTTATATAGTTTGGCTGGTCCTGCGACTTATAGTCAGGTGCGACTTATTTATCAAAATTAATTTGACATGAACCAGGAGAAATGAACCAAGAGAAATGAACCAATAGAAAACATTACCGTCTAAAGCCGCGAGAGGGCGCTCTATGCTGCTCAGTGTTACTATAGCCTACCACTGAAAACATAGAGCGCCCTTTCACGGCTGTAGACGGTAATGTTCTCTCTTGGTTCTAAATAAATGCGACTTATAGTCCAGTGCGACTTATATATGTTTTTTTTCCTCATCATGACGCATTTTTGGACTGATGTGACTTATACTCAGGTGCGACTTATAGTCCAAAAATACGGTACTCTCAGGCCATCCAAAGATATAGTTTGTTTCTACATTTGAACAGATTTGGAGAAGTTTAAAATTACATGACTAGCTCACCAATGGATCTCTGCAGTGAATGGGTTCCGTCCAAACAGCTGATAAAAACTTCACAGTAATCCACAGGTAATCATCAGAGTCCAGACCAGTAATTAACATTTTATAAAGTGAAAAGCTGCATGTTTGTAAAACAAAGCTTTATCCATGGATAATAATAACACTTCCTCCAGTGAAAAGGTCCATCCGCTGTTGACTTCTCACATCAAAATCCACTGAAATATTTCTTTAGAACGGTTTTGGACTGTTCACAGCTTGATCTGTGCATAATTCTTTCCTGATTCACTAAAGAAAACAATATTACAGCTAGATTATTGTGATGTTTTTTATCAGCTGTTTGAACTCTCATTCTGACAGCACCCATTTGCTTTAGAGAATCCAATGGTGAACAAATGATGCAATGCTAAAATGCGCAAACTCTATTCTGATGATGAAATAAAATAATCTACATTTTGGACGGCCTGAGGGTGATTTTTTTTTACTTTTTTGGGTGAACTACAGTATTCCTTTAAGACATGTTTCTCTGTGCAATTAACAAGTTTGCGTTCCATTAAACTGAAAATTAAAGTATTTTTTTTTAATTATTTTTATGCAGAGCTCCTGCTAACAACATATTCTAGACAAAATCTTCCTGGGTGCCCTGGTCTGCTCTGGGCTAGATTTCAGTGTGCAACTGTGACTAATATTCGGCAAGCAACTGTTTGCGTGTGGGTCTGTGAGTGAGCACTATGAGCTGTTTCTCTCTCCCTACCATCACCCAGCCAGTTCAGCCTGTTCCCTCTGAGGACAGAGGTAAAAACAACTCCCTCATCCATACATTCACTCATCCACACACTCATCCAATGATCCACTTATTCAACCCCCCTCCAAAAATGAGCCAATCCTCTGGGGTGCCATTACTCTCAGCCCTTCCCTAATGCACACCAGTCTCCAGGGTCAAACCAAACCTCAGAGAGGAGGTGGGGGACATTGGCACAATTTAAATATACAGTAGGTACTCCTGGGTAAAATCAAGGGTGATACTACTCACCATTTTGATGAGCTGTGAAAAAAACAGGTACCATAAGCTCCTCTGGTACCATAACAATGCTTGAAAAGTTCAGGTTTAAATGTCATTACCAAAAGAAAAAATAAATATATATGTGTATCATTCAGACTTGATCAAAATTTCAAAACAAGCATAGACCATCCATATAAAACATGCCACCTTATTGTATACTGCATGCTACTTCATGTTACTAGGACATTGAAAGATCTTGACAGTATGTCACTGAGAAGGTGGATTAAAATATCCCAGTCCAACTCTAGGCATCCAAAATGTGTCAGAATTTACCATCAAACCTTTCCTTCAAATGTCAAACAGTCATGCATACATATTCAGACACCGTATGTGTTTAAAAAACTGTATATAAATGATTTCTGACAGATGTGGAGGAAGTGACCCTTCACACTCACACAGCATCTAAACTCAAACAAAACACCAAAAACATTTCCTAACGATGCTGTTATTGCATAGGCTCCATTACAGCTTTCTAACCAAGATTTTACACATTTTTCTCAACTATACGTAAAAATCGTTCTACTTCGTCGCAACAACTGCTCTCCATGGTGCTGAAACACAGGTACGCGCGCTTCCGCCTGGGCTCAGCTCAATTCATTCATGTTTAACATGACCAATTCAGTGAATAAAATAATAGCACATTTGCTCTCAATTATAAAGGCCATTAACATAAATACTGGAATTCGTAATTCATAAATGAGTTTTCAGTCACTACAGGTTGTTCCTTAGGAATACACGTATTGATTTATATTACTATTTAAAATAACAACATTTCCGAAGAGTGCAAAATGTTAAAAACTGCCCGAGACAACGTTCAAAATGGACTGATGTAGATTTAGGCGTTTTCTTATAAGTAGCCTATATACTGTTTTAACAAGTCAAACATTTGAGGACCTCGTAAGATCCACGTTCAACAAATACAAGGACTCAATCGACGGTGATTTTTATCACGATTGTTCATTTTGGCATTGAGTGGCGACATAAGCTCAAGGTGAGCTTGAGGGCCCTACCTTTAAAGATGAGGATTCATCTCGAGCGCAGGGGCGAAGCAGCTGTCGCCATGTTGACGTCTCCGTTTATTTCCATTCCGCAGGCTCGAGGTCCACCCAAACCACAACGAGCTCCGAGCATGACACCATTTACACGGCCATTTCTAGCACTTTATATCCCAAAATAAAAAAACACCATCCGGGGATACAACAGCTCAACCTTTTCACCCCAGACGACACCGATTGAAGAACCGAGATTGATGTAATTCCACGAAACGAGAAACACACCCAAAAGGGTTAAACGGTGTCTAGGCGACAGAGAAAAACGTCTCTGGGCGTCACTTTTTTCACTGACCAAAAATGTCCCCACCGTAAACGAGTTTTAGAGGCATAAAGGTTCGCATTAACACCTCGAATTGGCACGTATTGGTGTCTTCTGATTGTGTTTTCACCCCCTTCTCGTGGACAGCCAGTATGCGACGGTGGGTGGGTGTGGAAATGTGAAGAAAGGAGGGGTTGCGTTTGCTCCTATTTTCAATGACAACCATTATCAATATAATTAATGTGCTATGTGGATATCCGAACGTCTTGTGAAAATCTCAAAACAAGAGGTGCTGATCTATTAGTCTTAAAACAATTCGACTGCAGTCCTTCTTTCAAACAGCATCTCTCTAATTTTGATTGATCAGCCAGATTTAGCACCACCACCACCATCATCATCCCCATAGGCAACCAGCGGACAGAAACCCAAACATCTGTCCAGTTTTCTACATTCACAAATCCTCTGTAAAATCCCTGATACGGCTAAATGCGATCCAAATCCCGTTTAAACTCCTTATAAGTGCCTGGATGATCGAGTTACTGCGCAAGCATATGCCTCAACCTTCATTGATCTTTACATGGCTACGATTAATTATTTTATTTTACGTTAACTGATCATAATTCCACTCTGTTGAGCAGTCAGAGGATGACCTTTAAATGAATGCATCATCATATTCTTCATTTGCCTGAAGGACATCCTTCAGGCAAATCAAATCATCCTTTCGACAAACAAATGCCTGTTTTGAAACAAACATATGCATCAATTTATAACAGTTTTACAACAACATTTTCACGATCTTGGCAGTCTTAAATGCATATAAGGCAAAAAAATTTATATATATATATATAATTTTCTTGTGGCAGGCCTTTCTAGACGTTTCTGGATTTATATTTTGCTTACCATAGCAATGCCTGTCAGGCTCGGACCTGGATGATGTTGATTTCCAATAACTTCGTTTTACCGTTAGTTCCGTATATTTTGTTCTCCCACAAAAGCGCAGTTGTTGTCAAGCAGATTGGGAGGCCGCGGCGATGTTTTCATCCACTGAAAGGGGCTCTCAGCTGTCGTTAGTCTCCCCAAATATCACGGATGATAGACGCTTCCGGTTATCGGTGGCTTGGGTGGTGGGAGTAACGCGTGCGCGAGCCTCACGACTCGACTCCGGAGTCAACGCGCAGCTTTAGCCAGAATCCGCACGTGAGGTCCGGGCGACCACTGTAACGCAACACGGAGGTTAGACGCGGTTGCAGAGAAGAAATATCTATTTGAAGCCCTTCTTTCTTTCTTTCTTTCTTTCTTTCTTTCTTTCTTTCTCTCTTTCTTTCTTTCTTTCTTTCTTTCTTAATTGGTTACGTCATATGCATTTCACATGTAGGCCTAGTGTTTTTTGCATCAACGGTTAATTTACATTTTTATTGAGAAATGTTTTTATCTAATTAGAGGATCTAATTTCTCTAACCATGATTATTTTATGTTAAACATTTTCAAAAAGTTGTAGAATAATACGTTTTTTCTCCAAAATAAAATGTGATTTAAAGGTTAGAAATGTACACAGCATTTCTGCATATTAGCTACCTTTGACATTATTGTTGTTCCAGGAATTACTTTATGTTTCACATTTGTTTTACTATTTACACTTAAAAGGGTAAGCTATAATAGGGCATTTAATTTGCGAGGTGGTGCATATTGTCACAAAAGATCAAGGTGTGCCGAGTGGAAATGCTTTTTGTAGCCTTTAACAGCTAAATTGACCTTCTATGTCTAAAGTTGTATCGAATGTATGTTACTGTTTTAGACTTTATTTTATAAGTACACACTAAGAATAGTAATAAAGAGGATAACTGGCAGTAGTAAACTATAGAATAAATTACCCTTAATATACTATAAACAATCTACCACATTTGTATGGACCACAGAAAGGAAAATCTATTTATTTATGTTCTCTGTGGGGACAAAAACAAAAATCACATAAGATTAAAGGAGATTAAAATGATTTGTAGCCTGTTTCTTTGCCTATCCAGGACTGCATTTTACTTACCAACATCTAGGACTGTATAGGTTCAATAAATGCTATTGTGTTGTATAGTATAGGGAAACGTGTTGTATAGTATACGTTTCTCAAATCTCTAAATTAACCAGACACAGTCAAAATGAATAATCTTTATCCATGCCTGAAAGAGGTTGCTGGCGTACACTGCACCTGAGGCACGGGAGAGGCGCGCCGCTCGAGACAATGCGCGCGCGCCCTCTGCTGGCAACAAGGAGAGATGATGGGGCTTTTTAAGACACCTTCACTATCACATGGAGCTTACTTCATTATTTGCTCTGAAACTTAGCGCGTTCTCTTCGGTTATTCATTACACGTTTAGTATGGATGAATGCACTGTAAATTTGTATGGTCTCAGTCTTAAAAATATAGGCTACACTCAGACAGGATCAGTGATTTACTGTTGTGTGCCAGCGCGTCGCGCCTCCGCAGGGCTTGGGGTGATGCATGACGCATCGCGCTGGTTTTGACATTTACTGAGCTTCCCTCATTAAGCGCTCTCGCCCGCGGGTTGTCATCGAGGCATAGGGCATACTGAAGGATCACCAGTCCGTCGAGCGGACAGACTACGGGTACATTCTCTCAATGGAGCAGCTGGCTATGACATCCTGCCGAACAGATGAATAACCTGATAAATATTACGTTCAGTAAAAGGGTCCTGGTTTCCTCAGCTAGTGTCGCCTGGACAAACGATGTACGCATTTAGAAACAGAAATTTAGATGATCGTTAAACGTTTAAAAGTGTATTCAAAGGGGTAATATGATGTTTTTTAAAATATCTTTATTTTGTGTATTTGGTGTAACAGAATATGTTGACATGCTTTAATGTAAAAAAAAACATTATTTTTCAAATACTGACGTTTCTACAAAGTCCCTTGCTGTGTTCGAAATGGCATAGGCCTACTTGATTACTGCTTACTACAGTACACAGTGTATACTGCCTACTTTTTTTTAAAGAATAGTGTGTGAAACAGTATACAATAAGCCACAAATGTTTCAGAGTAGCTTACTAAAGTAAGGTGCCCGTGAGAGAACATGGTTCACTTAGTTTTGTGGTGGCCACAAGATATTAACTCGTGGGAACATCATATTATGTCGTGGCCACGAGATCATTTTGTCGATGTAACGACATCCTTATGTCGTGGCTTCGAGATGTTATGTTCAGGGAACTACATGTTTTTCTTGTGGCCACGAGTTTAATGCATGAACAAAACTGCGTGACCATAGGAAACCGTGATTATCAGAGACGTATTCATTCATATTTTCATTTGAATTACGAAATTATTGTAAAATTTATTATAGAAAATATTTCATTATTAAATTATTATAATAACCATATGCCTTGG
This sequence comes from Carassius carassius, assembly GCF_963082965.1. Classification (NCBI taxonomy): domain Eukaryota; kingdom Metazoa; phylum Chordata; class Actinopteri; order Cypriniformes; family Cyprinidae; genus Carassius; species Carassius carassius. The sequence goes on along the minus strand of NC_081764.1, from coordinate 28,844,276 downwards.
CTACAGGACTTTATTACTGTGATAGTCAGCATTCAAATGAAGTTTATCATGAGTAAACAATAAATTGAATGGGTAATTGTTATAATAATGAATGAATAAATAGATTAATTTGTAAATGAAAACACAACACCCTCATTTACCATCACATCACATCAAAACTTTACTGGCATAATTGTCAGATAAATGATAAATGAGCCTGTTGTGTTTTCATTTACAAATGAAACAAGGGGCTAAGCAAGTTACTGATGGGGCTATAGCCCCATCAAGCACCACAAAAAGTCTGTTAGCCAAGGCATATGGTTAATAACTATAATAATTTAATAATAAAACATTTTCTATAATAAATAATATAATATTTTCTTAATTCAAAATAAAATATTATAATAAATAGGTCTCTGATAATCCTGGGTTGCTATGGTCACGCAGATTTGTTTACGCATTAAACTCGTAGGGCTGTTCGATTCCACAATTTTTGGAATTGATTCCAATTTCAATTCCTGGTCCTCACTGCTGTTTTCGATTCTTTTCCAGTTCTTGTTTTTTTAGATTGAAAGAGCCTAATCTCACCATAATGACTGCAGGATCGGTCGTAGAATGTATCCTTCCTATAATATGAACCTTTGTTTGTAAAAAAAAAAAATATATAAAAAAAAATTATGATACGAAAATTTTAATTTTGTCAGCTTTGCCTGTGATATTAGTCATACTGTAGCCCAGCTCAGCAGGGACATGTATTTATCACATGGATTAAATAAGACATGAAGTGTCTAAAATAAATGTGCACAGTTCAGCTGAATGATGAAGTTTACTTTGACTGTATACTTTTCACAATTTTAACAAACTGTACACTGAAACAAACTAACCAGAACATTAATAGCTGATAGAGTTCATGGTATATCTTGCAATCAGATGCGCTCTTAGCCACTGATCTATCGTGATGTGCTCTTTGATAATTATAATTGGCTGATAGAAACGTTAGTATTTTAGATGGTAATAAGATCAAGACCCTCAAGGATGTCATGATCTATTCTGTCATGCAGCACTCAAAATTGTGGACAAGCCAGTTCCACTGTAAAATAACCTCTGAATCGTTTTTATTTTTAAATATAAAATTGAAAATAATATTTTATCTCACAACTCTTGTAATTATGGCTTTTGGTGAATTGTGCTTCTGAAACAGAAGGCTACATCCTAAAATTCAAATGATCAGTACCGACTCGTTTTCTTTCTGTTTATTTTCGTGAATTTAAATCTGTGCAGCCTTTGTAGGATGTAGCCTTCCGTTTTATGAGACTCCCATAGATAAGCTTTGTTGAACTGAAAAAGACTCTGAATGAGGAGTCGATTCCTCTTGATTTAATCGATTCAAAACTTTGGAATCGACTCTCAATTCCCAACACCTTTTTGGAATCGATTCCCAGCCCTATAAACTTGTGGTCATGAGAAATGGATGTCGTTCCCTCAACATGGCATCTCGTGGCCACGACATAATATGATGTTCCCGTGGATTATTATTTCGTGGCCACGACAAAACTAAGTGAACTGACCATGTCCTCTCACAGGCACCGTACAAAACACATGTAAAGGTCGGTTCTAGAGCTGAAACAACAAATCGATGTAATCGATTAAAATCGATTATTAAAATAGTTGTCAACTAATTTAGTCATCGATTCGTTGCTAAATAACTTATTTGCCGTAAGCGGCTCATTTCGTGCATATTTCAAATCTGCGGTGACCAAAGTGTGGCAGTAATGAGCCACCGGAGGTTGTACTCAGCCAGTACAGCAGGAGAAGCAGCGAATAGCCAATAGCTGGCCTCGTTTTATGTCACGTGCTTCCCGAAACAGCGTCTCTAGGCTAGATGGCTCAAGGCGGAGTCAGCTGTGTCCTCACTTGGCGGCCATCTTAGGTCAGGAGACTGCGCTGCTGCTCCCTGCTGCTGTGGACGGAAGGTGAGTGACATACGCCAACTAAAATGCTCGTAACTTGCTGAATTCTTGACGGATTTACAAACGGTTTGGTTTATTACAAACCTTATTAACGTGGCTATGATTTGTGCTGATGCCGATGTTTAAATTGTAGCTTCACGTTTTGAGAAACGCTTAACATTGCAGCGTAGCTGTGTGTTTCATGGCTGCCCTCTACTCTAAAGTGATACCACAGTCGACATTTTCAATTATTAACAGGTTTCCTGAGACCAACAACGTTTCTTGACAACCTAATCTTTTGTCTAAATGTCATTTTGTGGATGTGGTTGTATTTATTTGCTGGCTAGCAGTGAAGAGGTCGTAAGTGAGTCACCAAGCAATTGTAAATTGGTGGGAGAGGCAGGGTTAGTCTTTCGTTTCAACATAGCTTTGAGTTACACATGATTTCCAAGTGGTTTGGTTTCTTAAAAACATCTTTACATTTGGATTACTTTGTTGGTTTTTTGTTTACAGAACTTCTGATTACGCTTGTGGAAAATGAGAGGAGGATAGGGAGGGAGCTGTATTGATTATATTGTATTGATGGAAAGAGTTTTGTGTCCAATTGTGTCTTAATGTTTTGTTTTTTTTTTGTATATTTTGTATATTTTTTTTTGTAAGTTTTTTCTAATTGTGTGCCTTTGGACCTAAGTAAAAAAACAAAAAACAAAGACCCATCTCTTTTCTCTTTATTTTACAGAATGGCAACTTGAGACAGATTTATATTATACATAAATTTACACATGTATTTAATAATGTAAATATTAGTAATAAACTAAATTGCACTATTTCATGTTTCATGTACCTTATAAATATTGACATCATTACTGTGTGTGTGTATGGGTATACCTAGTACTTTACCTGTCTAGTCTACTTAATATACTATTTTCTTAATAAACTCCGTGGCTATAATTTTTCACAAGTATGCAGTTAAATAGCCGCATCCCTGAAGTTTATGACACACCAAGCCGTTTGAAAATCGGTTGAAAATTGAGCAAAATATAGTTATTTCAGCACTACATGCACAATAGACTTTAATGTTATAACTGGACAAGCGGTCCTGTCCTAAGATGGCCGTCGTGTGACGTCGTCGGGTCCCATTGGCTCTCAGCGCCGGTAAGCGATCTAGCCTTTCTATACATGTCTATGGTCTCTGCAGCATTCAGCGGGATGTGGGAGTACTTTACTTTGAGCCTTCAAAAAAGAAGATTGACCTGTAAACTCTGCACTACTGAACTGTTTAAGGGGCCGTTCACATATCACGTCCTTTGCGTGCTCATGTTCGTTATTTCCAATGTAGGCGCGCAGTATGCACACTCATAATGTAAGCGACGCGTTTGCGACGCGTCCGTTTTTCCAGGCGCGTCCGCACCGCATCGAGTTAAAAACATTTCAACTTTTCAGAATGCGGCAAGCGCACCGCGGGTCATGTGACAAGAACTAATCAGCTTCATCCTTTCCCGTAACAACGTTTAAAAATCAGCCAAGATGAAGGAACAGCTGATCATAGCTGTATATAGATTTCCATTTTGAAATAAATTTAGTAGCAGAGCAACTGCAAGCGATTTTTAGAGCTGCAAATCCATTTATTCTTTGCTGAAATTTCCGCGTCTTCAAGGAGAGAGCACGTCATGGTTGCTTAGCAAAGGCAGACGCCTCAGGGGCGCTTCTGCCCGAGCGCTTTGGAAAGAAGGAGAAAGCGGTGCGCCTAGCGTTTTCCACGCGTTTTTAGGCGCGATATGTGAACGGCACCTAAGACTTTTATTTGAGCAGATTCTCCAGTACAATGTTGTTTGCATATGTTTAGTCGTAAAAGCTGATAACATTGCTTTTTAACAGTTAACATTTAAAGCTTTACAAACATGTTCTGTGATCAGTTTGTCGTTTACCAGTTCATAATTTAGTCGTGCAGCCTAATTATGACTGAATGAGAGAGGTAAATGTTTAAAGATATTTGAAATGCACTTTTTTTCTAAGTATTCACTGCTCTTTTTCACACAGCAGGTTTTTTGTGTGTGTCCGATTTTTTTTTTTCTGGACAACCTTCTGATGAATTTTACTTTAAATATTGAGTTCCATTCAGGTTTCATGCCATTGTCACTTTATTCGAAGGATTGTTTACAATTTCACAGCATAAGCTATAAAGCTGTTTCCCAGTTAATAATAAAATACAATGCACTGCAATCTTATTCTGTTTTATCCTTATTGTTCGTGAAAATATGTTCTGAAAGATTTCTTAATAAGCTTTGTTCGGGATGTTAAACTACTTTAGGAGCTCTAAGGACTGCCATGGTGAAAACATTTGAAATATCCTTGTGAAATTTGCTAGAGTATGGGTCAGTGTTTTGATTGCAGAAGAGTTCAACAAAAGGATTACTAACACATAATAAAACAACTCCAGGTATATTTTTGATGAGGATATGACAATGCAAAATGGTTGAAATCTCTTAAAAATCTATGCTGAATGATAAAGACCCTTTATTAATAATTTACTTGGGGGGGAAAAATTGGAAAAAACTAAAATATAAGTGCATAAACCGATTAATCATAAAAATAATCGACAGATTAATCGATTATCAAAATAATCGTTAGTTGCAGCCCTAGTCGGTTCCTTTAAAACAAAACTCGTGGCCACGAGAACCAGATGTCAACCAGATGCCCTCAACATAAGAAGTGGTGGCCACGAGAAAAATATGTTGTTCCCTCAACATAACATCTCGAGACCACGACATAAGGATGTCATTACCTCAACAAAATGATCTAGTGGCCACGAAATAATATGACATTTCACAACATATTATCACGTTCACGCAAGTTATGTCGTGGCCACAACAAAACTAAGTGAACTGACCATGTCCCCTCACGAGCACCATACTAAAGTGTTGTCACATGACAAAACATTAACTCAGCACAGTAATAGCACATAATAGGAGTTGTGTGGTAGTATGACATTCTGAACACAGCTTCTGTACTGATTTCAGTGTACTTGAGTTATATTTAGCAGATTCTGGTAAATATACAGTAGTAGGTAATCTGGGTATTTGATGCATACAGAAAATTTGCACACTGTGCACAGCCTACATACTGGATACTGCAGAAATAGTAAGAGTAGTATGATAATATGGTAATTCAAACACAACACCTCTTTCTGACAAGCCCAGTTTATGCTGATTGGCCAACTGACCCAGTGCATTGTGATTGGCCGAACACCACAAGCACTAGTCGGAAATGTAACGCCCCTTTGCATAATCGCAAACTTCATCGTTCAAAATAAATGTAAAGACAGTTAATAATGTCCTTAGTTTTACCATCAGTTCAAGTCTGAAAGAGGAACAGAGTGGTGTGACAGACACAGTAATGAAGCTCTTTTGCAGTAGGCTACACAAGCCACAGACGGTTAAAACAGCTGACTACAGTGTGTGACCCTGGCTCTCTCTCTCTCTCTCTCTCTCTCTCTCTTTCTCTCTCTCTCTCACACACACACACACATGCGCGCACACACACACACACACACACACACACACACAAACACACACACACACACACACACACACACACGACCAGCAAAACTCGCATTTGAACATTCAATAGCAAATACTTAAATTAATAACAAACATACTTACAGTAGCTGATTCAGAAGCACCAGATTGTGGTAGCAAAGTCAAAATTACCTCCTCTACAAGGTTCACGAAACGGTCTTCCATAAAATGTGTTGCTGTTCTGTTGTAAGTAATATTAAAGATTCATAAATGCATCTACTTTCGGAAGTCCAAATAAAGTGCTTTTGCTTTTGCCTAGAAACACACAGCATCTCCCTGACATGGCTGCTTCAACACTAACTGCATTTGCTGAAACCACGCCTTCTTTCTTTGCATGAGCATGAAGGTGGCTTTACGCAAATATTTTCACATAGTGATGTAGACATGTGGGGGCGTGTTTAAATAAGCCGTTTTAGCGGGGCATGGCAGTCTTAACTTTTATAAAGAAGATCTCTTTGTGTTTGAGACCTGAGTCTTTGCAACTTTGCAGATCTTCTTTATGCACCGAGACCTTGTAACACTCCAAAGAGAAAGAAAAAATTTAAATCACATCATATGACCCCTTTAAAACTAAAGTAAAATTGGTGTGAGGATGTATCTTCCGTGATGTGTGCACTTTTGGCCCTGTATACTTTTTGAAAAATGAAATTTTATTAATAAGATTCGGGAGGAGCGCGTCAGATACTTAGCCTAATCAACACAGGTGGACCATAATCAAGTAATCAATCCCATAGTATAAATATCGCTGACTTCCCTCTATCCATTGACGGTTTATCAGCATGCTGGTTCGCTTCGTCTGTCACCTTACCACAGACCCAATTCTCGTACCAACGAAGAGAGCTACACAGGAGATTTATAAGACCTGCTGCTTTTGCCGGACCCGAGATCATTTCTACCCAGCCAAACACGGCCGTTGTGTGCATTAAGTGTCATCGTGACAGCTGCTCTCATCGCCAAGCCACACGTCGTGCCCAATAGACCGTGCAAGCTCCGAGCTCGCCTTGCTCGACACAACGATCGTGCCGCCCGAGACCGAGCTCTCCCCGAGCGCTGGATTGCAGCAGAAAGAACCCAACCAGCCCGGGTCGAACCCCAGTTCTCACCGCGGCCCAGCCTTTCACCCCGGCGTTCCGGCCAAGTGGCAGTTTGAGGCCGCTTTCTCTAGCGGTGCAGACCGCGCAACATTAACCAATACATTTTCAGGCAAAGACGCTAAAAACAGGTTCTTCTTTTTCTTCATTGGATTTTTACGGCAGTTAGCATCCAAGTGTTGCATCTAAAAGCAGGTTTGCGGCTAAAGTTTGTTAAACGACGTCATGACGCAGTTCCGTCTTCTTCTGCGGTTTTGGCAAACCAGCGTAAAGGTGCATTACCGCCACCTGCTGATCTGGAGTGTGGATTGCGCATAGATTTGGACTACAGATACAAACGTTCCGTCGGATGATGATGCCACTTTTAACCACGAAGCAATGGCATTACATTCGCCTTACCGCGCACGTTTAAACCTCACGGAAATGATACAGACTTAAGTTCCATGAAGGAAGAAGAAAAAAAAAAAAAAAAAAAAAAGGCTCGTAAGTCTCTGGATAAAAGAGTCTCTGCTAAATGCTTAATTTAATTTTACATTTTAATTTCTATGCAAGTTTTCTGGTAGGACCAAATAATTTAGGGACCTATTTCACCATTCACCGGTGTGATCACCCAAAATTCATCTAAAACGCATCCGCCATAGTGTTTCAACGCAGGATAGCAAGTGTGAGTAAAATAACTGCCGCCTTTTAAAGTCCACATGAAATCAAAATTGACTATATTTACTTTGTTTGCCTAAATTGATCGTTTTGTGCTGAACAATTCATCCATGCGAGCCAATCCACTCAAAAAAAAAAAAAAAAAAAAAAGTTTGCCTTCATAATCTTTAATGCCCCTCCCCTCTGCATTGGAGGACCTTCACCGATGACGTAGGCTTGAGGAATTTGGTGTCTGCTTAATCCGTAACCACGCCCCTCAAACTGACACTGACAGTAGACAGGCTGCCTGTGTGTGGCGAGCATTGACAGCGCGTGAAAGGAGAGATGGCAAGGAGGTGCATTTTTGTAAATGATCCTCCGTGTGTTCCTGTTCTCATCTTCCTCCTTTTCCCGCTGAAAACTAAATTGCGGTGATTGAGGTGGCGAGTAATCCTCAACAACCGATTGTAAACTTGCATTTAGATCTGCCTCCATTTTTTGAATTAAACACCTACTTATCTAGATCCAATCAGGTGCTAGTTGGAAAATAAGCCACACCCACTACTTTCCTCATTTATTATTCCGTTTCTCTCGGAAATACGTCACAACACTGGAGAAAAGTCGTTTGCAACTTCCATTTCACGGGGACTTTAAGGACCGTAATACGAAAAAACTGGCAAGTAAACATCTTTAGAAACCACTTGGAAGCGAATAACACATAACTGCCATTAACCCATTTGCTTGCAAGCATCACCAACCGCCCCAGTTTATTATCGTTCATTTGCACAGCACGTTAAACATCACTCTCTTACTTGATCTGGATAAACCCTGCATCAATTGAAAGCCAATTGACCAATATTTCGATAAAACATCATTTCAGTGACAGTTATTCAGTAATTATGCCAGGAAAACGATTCCTATTCCTGAACGGTAAACGTCGAAAGTGTTAGCTCGTGGACAAATGTTGATCATGGATCTAGTCAGAAAGAATCATGAGCAGAAACATCTTTATTTTGGGTATGTAATTTCTGTCTCAATGCCAAAAATGGGGGGTGACTGGTAAGGGGCTAACGTTACTGCTGTAATCATGTCTTTCGGTACAACGTCTTACAAGACTAAACATGCTTCATCGTTTCCAAAAGCCTCTGTTTCCACAGTCCATACTACAACATGAAAACAGCGTTCCAAACGTATCCGCTCAGGAGACAGTCTAAAGAGCCCAGAGGCCAAACGAGAGGAAAGATGCTTTTCCAACAGGAACCTAATAACATGGACAAGGCTTGAGGAATTGTCAAATCAGGCAACCAATTGCTGAGCTGGTGACACAGTAGGCTACCCATTCATTTTTAGCTTGCCCCATCAAATGTTACTAACCCTTTTTTACTCTTCCCACAGCCAACATCTACAGCAGCCGAAGCAAGTAGCCTTGCACGTACCTCCTCCCTGCCGCAGCAGTGTCTGCTCCCGCAGGAGCCTTTCCTATACTTCATCACTGCCGCAGCAGTGTCTGCTCCCGCAGGAGCCTTTCCTATACCTCCCCACTGCCGCAGTAGTGTCTGCTCCCGCAGGAGCCTTTCCTGTACCTCCTCACTGCCGCAGCAGTGTCTGCTCCCGCAGGAGCCTTTCCCGTATCTCCCCACTGCCGCAGCAGTGTCTGCTCCCGCAGGAGCCTTTCCTATTCCTCCTCACTGCCACAGCAGTGTCTGCTCCTGCAGGAGCCTTTCCCGTATCTCCCCACTGCCACAGCAGCGTCTGTTCACACGAAAAAAAAAAAAAAACATTTCAGCTTATAGGTATGCCATGCATCCTAGGTTGCGGTGACAGCATCATGTATCGACAATAGCCAAGACTATATTAGGCCCATTCTCCAATCAACGTTTTTTATTATAATTATTAGGCGGCCTACCATAATTCGGCTATCAAACCGCTCCGTTATCCCATCTCAGCACTGCACTTCACGCTCGCCCGTGCTCTCAAAGGATGACGTGAGCCTGCAGGTGGCAAAGAAGTCTCCATCCCCAAATAGACATGCATCGTTTGCAGATATAAGGTATTCCATCGTACTTTAACAGGTAAATCCGATACGTGCCATATTTTAAAGGAGCTCTCACTAACGGAATTTAATGCCACAGTTACATTAGAATGCATCTCATTCTGGTCTCAGGGGCGGCGCGTCGGTCCCATCATGAGGCATGCGGTCCGGAGCGCACATGACCATCATTTCAACCGAACTCACTCCAAATATATGAACTTACCGGTTTTTGAATACCTTATATTTAAGGCACTTGTTTACGTCCATATTAGGGTTAAATCGTTGGACTTTAAATGGAATCTACTATAGCAAAAAAATAAAAAAATAAAAAATAAAAAACACAGGACAAGCGAGATGACAGTAGTGCCGACTACATGAACTAGCAGTTTTAAATATAGTATTTTATATTTAATGCCAGTTTATCAGTAAAAAAAAATATATATTTTTTCGATTATTGGTGATTCCATAGGCTTTTTCGTGCACCTGCATGGTTAAAATGGCAAATAGCAAGCTCAGACAAGTATAAAGAATCTTTCTCTTACTCCACCCATGCAAGATTACATCGTCGATACGTACCATCGATCTCATGTGCTGACAATATGACAATTCAACAATGACCACATCGCCGATACATGGCACCTATTTGGGGTACACTGGCACAGGAAATCCAATTTATTTTTGCACGCTTAATTTCGAATACAATGACTGCACCAAGATTTTTCGGACTCATTATCGGAAGCAGCTTATTGGATTTGCTAAACAATTATTCAAGTAAGCCTCACAGCGTCTACCCTCGTAGACAACCAAATCCTCCTTAGTATCAAACTCCCTGTCAGGCGCTGCAAGAGTGCTCCCGGTTGAGCCAACCTTTGCCTTCTCCGTTCAACTATCAGCAAAGCTTACTCGTATGACATCGTCCCATGGTTTCACAGACAAGGCTTAAGCTAGTCCCAGACTAAAATACATGTTTGAGCTGTCTCAACTGAAAATATCTTGCTCTGACACATCTTAAAATATGTCAGTGTCATTGTTCTGTGCCAAGATGCACACCTGTAAAATTTTTCTCTAAGGCATTTTTGTAAAAGTTGCTTAAATATCTTAATTTAACTAAGGCCTAGTCCTGGCTTAAGCATAACCCCATTTGTGAAACCAGGCCCGTGAGTATTAAACTCCTGTCAGACGCTTTCCCGCTTAAGCAATCTTGGACTTTCCATCCGACCACCAGCGAAGCTTACCCGATTAAAAAGCCAGATTAACACCGGATGCCGGCCATAGCCTCCCGGCCAGATAACCTTACCTTTTTCTATCCTATGGCCGGCAAGGTTTCTCTCTTCGATGCCAGGAGCTCGAGCTCCCATCGGATGCCGACGAAAGCCTCCCGGCCAGACAACCTCACCTTTTCCATTCTGCGGCCAGCAAGGCTTACCCGTTCGTTGCCAGGAGCTCACAATCCCATCGGACGTAGGTGAAAGCCCCCGGCTACCCTTTTGCCATTCTGTCTTACGTACGGAGAGGTTTACCCATCCAATGCATGGAGTCAAGGCTCCCATTGGACGTAGGTGAGAGCTTCCCGGCTAGACAACCTTACCTTTTCCGTCCTTTGGCCAGCGAGGCTTAACCGTTCGATTCCGGGAGCTAAGCTCCTGTCGGCCGAAGGTAAGAGCCTCCCGGCTGGACAACCTTTTCCGTCCTTTGGCCAGCGAGGCTTAACCGTTCGATTCCGGGAGCTAAGCTCCTGTCGGCCGAAGGTAAGAGCCTCCCGGCTGGACAACCTTTCCATCCTTGGCCAGCGAGGCTCACCCGTTCGATGAGAGTGCTCCCATCGGACGCTGGCGAGAGCCTCCTGGCCAGCCAACCACGACCATTCCACCTGGTTTAAGTTACAAAACCCTACAAGCAAGCCGTTCGATGCCGCAGGTACCAAACACACAAATAAACCCTCCCTCCTTCCTACGGTCGTCAAGGCTTACCCGTCTCTTGCCGTGAGTAGCAAACTCCCATAAGACGCCGACGACAGCCTAACGACCACACAAACTTACCTTTTCCATCCTACGGCCTGCGAGGCTCACCCAGTTGTTTTCGGGGAACAGGAAGTCCCCGTTGGATGCTGGCAAGAGCCTCCTGGCCACCTATCGTTACCTTTTCTGTCACACATCCGGAGAGGCTTACCCGTTCGATGCGTGTGCTCCCTTCGGACGCCGACGAGAGCCTCCCGGTTAGACAACCTTAACTTTTCCTTTTCTATGGTCAGCGAGGCTTACCCGTTCGATGCGCGTGCTCCCTTCGGACGCCGGCGAGAGCCTCCTGGACAGACTTGCTTTACGTTTCCATTCTACGGTCGGCGAGGCTTACCCGTTCGATGCGTGTGCTCCCTTCAGACGTCGGTAACAGTCTCTCGGCCACGCAACTTCCCTTTCCATTTGACGATAGGCGAGGCTTAACCGTCCGGCGCTACGAGTCTCGTCCTCTCGCCAAATCCTGCAAAAAAAAAAAAAAAAAAAAAACCCCAACAACTCTCAGCTACCCTCACATCTTTTAACCCCACCTGGCGAGGCTTAACCGTTCGATGTTCTGAGTTTAATGCCCCATCGGATGCCGCGAGAGTCCTCCCAGTCGGGTTTTCCTTTCCACTCTCCCCGTCCGGCGAGTCTTACCCGTCTGATGCGTGTGCTCCCTTCAGAAGTCTGGCGAGAGTTCTCCCGGAAGGGCCTATGCTTGCCGGCCACAAGTGAGTCTCATCCATCCGATGCCGTGAGTCGGGATCTCCCTTCGGATGTCGCCAGAGTCCTCCTTGTCGGCCATCCCAAAGCTTTTTATCTGCCAAACCAAGAGGACCCATACGTCCGTCATTCTGAGTCTCAATCTCCTGTCGGAGGCTTCATGGGCCCTCTCGGTCAGCTTTAGGCCCTTCGCCCACTGAATAGCAGGGGCTATCAGCCAGTAGGGCCCGTACGCCGACACCGTGACCTATTCCGGTCGAGGCAACTCGGGTCCTCCCGGTCGGGCACCACAACCACGCTGCTCCTCCTCATCGGCCGGTAGGGCTCACCGTTCCAACGCCACAAGCTCCAGTTGAGCAACGGCTCGAGCCCTACCGACCGGGCGCCAACAACTACGTAGTTCACTAGCTGCAGCCGGTAGGGCCTACTCTCCCAATGCCCAGGTCGCGCCCTCTGGAGTACGTAGGCCCTTCCAGCCCGCCAACGAGACGAAACCCTCCACAGCCCTGATCAGGAGGGTTAATCAGCCCCCGCCAGTACTCTATGCTTTTTGGGGGGGACATTCTTTAAACTGGCGGCTGTCCTCTTGTACATTTGCTTTTTTGGGGGGTACTCTAGGTTCAGGCCATTCCCGAGCTCGGAGCCCTTCCCCGGACAGCACGCCAAATACGCATACCATACCTCAGCTAATTATATGTAAGCGTGAAGTAGTGAAATGAAATTTTATTAATAAGATTCGGGAGGAGCGCGTCAGATACTTAGCCTAATCAACACAGGTGGACCATAATCAAGTAATCAATCCCATAGTATAAATATCGCTGACTTCCCTCTATCCATTGACGGTTTATCAGCATCCCTCCTCCACCCCATCTCCTCACTTTGAGTTCACTTTATAAATAGACGGGGAAGGGGGGGTACTCTAGGTTCGGGCCATTCCCGAGCTCGGAGCCCTTCCCCGGACAGCACGCCAAATACGCATACCATACCTCAGCTAATTATATGTAAGCGTGAACTAGTGAATGGGATGTGTGTGTCAATTCTGTGACAAAAATGAAATTTTAAAAATTACATTTTCGAAATAATGTCATAAATTTACAACTATAGCTTAATTATAAATTACCTGTAATTAAATATTGTATATTGTCCACCTTTATTATTATGGTGGCTATCGGTTTATTTTAAGATAATGTTATAATAAGATAAAAAAAAACAGAATTTGGTAGTTCAGATGGATTATATTAGTATTATATATATTAATTAAATTAAAGAGTCAAGGTCAGCTTTTTCTTTGTGGAGCTGGCCGCTGGTCAGAGGATGTGTGAGTTAAACACACTGAGACAGATTGCACTGAGAGATGGCATTGTGACCCAACACGAGGAGAATGAGATCATGTTATCAATGTGAAATGTAAACACATGCACAAACAAGGATATATTTGCATCTTGATTTGTGTGTGTGGGGGTTCCTTTGATACAATCAACCCACTTTCCTTTAAATGACTGAAGCATAGCATAGATGTTGCATAATTACTGTGATGTCCTTGACCGTGTTCTTCAGGGCTGTGGAGGGTAGAAACCTCTTTAGTGCTTAATACCAATAAGTTTTCCTCTTGTATGAAAGTGATAAATTACTGCACTTCTGTGTGGCCCTATTGAGCAAGCAAAATGTGTTGAAATGAATCAACTTCAGCAACCGACTCTTTCGCACAACAACAGACAACCACCATAAGCTGATTACTCATCCGTCATGTGATCAGCAGCCAGTTCTTGAAGATTGCTAGTGCATTAGCACAAGTAAACACAAGTATGTTGATTCATTCATGCCCACAAATCATCTTTCTCTCACACAACTTCCCTCAAACATTTAATACATTTATTGACATAAATTGATAATTAATCAACTTATTAACAAACAAAATATATCTTTGTCATATATTGCTCCTCAACAAAATGTTTTTCTATTAGCGTTTTAAGTACAATCGAACTCGTGTCAACTTAATAGCCTAAAACCAGAATGTTATATCACTGTCTTTCTCTCACGCGCGTGCACACACAGGAAACAGATTTGTTGATGTCACAGCACTCGGCATTTCCATAAGGTAGACTTCTGACAACACTATTGGAGGATTACCAAAGCTGGTCTTTGCATCCACTTGTTTCTTTGGTCATTAAGCCCTCCTTTTGTTTTCAAAGGCAGATGTTGGAAGAACCCCCTTATTGAGCGCTGAAGATAAGTAAGGTACAGGTGCCACACACTGCGTAATTGTGTCCTAAACTTTAGTGCGCGTCGGTGAGCTACTTATAGTACTTAAATGAATCCTGCTACGATATAACAAACCTTTTAAGGTTGTGAATGTATCGTAAGTCTTAAAATTACACAAACGAAGATTTAAATGAGCATGTATGGGTGTCTCCGTATATAAGAACCAAATGTGTGTTTCTGTGAGTCCTTACTGAACATTGGATGGTCACATGCGTTTGGCGTTTCATTAGGCGATTGTCGCGTTCGTTCTCATGGGAAATACGCGTGGGTTGATGTGCATTTCTCTTCTTTGCCCCGATGATCAGCGGGATTTGGTTTTGGTTTTTAATGACACGATCAACAAACTGGTTAAAACAGTGCCTTATCAGAACTTATCAACCTTTAAAACCTTGATTTGTGTGATTGTGTTTTAGACACATAATAATATTAATAAAATAAGTTAAAGATTTAAAAAAAAACAGGTCTGCAAATTTCAAACTAGTTTGGCAACAAATATTGGTTTGTAGAAGAAAATATATTTACTTTTATTGTTAAAGGGTTGAATGGTTTGATAATCATAATCCACACGATAACTTTTGTGAAATTTATTTGATCCAAAATACAGTAAAACAGTAATTGTGAAATAGTATTACAATATAACGTAACTGTTTTAATGTATTTTAAAATGTAGTTTATTCTTGTGATGGAAAAAGTTTAATTTTTAGCAGCCATTACTTCAGTCTTCGTGTCACGTGGTCCTTCGGAAAATACTTTAGTGTTATTTCAATTCAGTTCTATGCATCCTTGCTAAATAAAAACGATTATTGAAAGATCACCAAACTTTTGAGCTATAAGGTATTATTTACTTTGCTGTGTTGGAGGTTGTGAAACAAATGTGGCACACAGTTATATGCACATTAATATTATTAAAACTAAAATGATAATATACATTTCAACAATTAGGGGCTTAGTGGCAGTTGATGTGTTGAAGATGAACAAAAGTTTGTTTACGTTAATACTAAGCTAAAACATCACAGGAAATTGCTCCGATCCATGTCTAACAGAGCCCACAGCTGAAAAGTCAGTAATTGGAACATATCTGGAAACTTCCCCTGCACAGCGGTTGCTGAGACACAGACAGGATTTAAACACAAGTTGGAGATGTGATTCATCACAAAGCATTCTTCCATGAGTGTGTACCAGTGGATGCCATAATTGTCTCTGTTCCAAAGAACTACTTCCAGAAAGGCAAATCCATGAGTGATTGTATCCAGATGGGATCTCATATTATTCCTACTTGGATAAATGTATGGTGTTCCAATTGAATGACCCATCAATTTATTTATTGTTTAGCTTCATCAATAGGAAAACTAAAATCTACAGTGTCATCTATCTTTCATACTAGCTACAGAACACACCTATGGATCCCAAAGAAGATCTCGTGGACAGGGACATCACTCTGACTGTACTACTCCCAGGAGGACAGGAGACCACATCCACAGTGCATGGAAGGTGAGCGAGAGGGAAACAATAAAGGTGATTTTGCACGTTTTCACCAATTCTGGTCATATTTTAATTCCCTTGTGTGTGCGCGCTTGCAGTAAACCAGTTATGGATGTTCTGGTTACACTGTGTGCTCAACACCATCTCATTCCATCAGAGCATGTCATTAAGCTTATTTCCACAAATCAAAACCACGTCACTTTCAAACCCAGCTCCATGATTGGCTCGCTTGAATTTGAAAGAGTTGTCCTGCAAACTAAAGGATGTGATAACAAGAAGAAACCTCATGTTCCTGTGGTAAGTCTGATTGAAAGCTTAATAATTGTATCCATATTGTATCTTAATAATTGTATTACCATATCATCTTAAAATTTAAATTTTAGTGGGTTTTGTCAAATATCAAGCAATTAATCTAGGATTTAGATCCTTATGGTGCCTAAAACAAGTGTATCTTGCTGAGTCTGAATTGTCATACTTTCATAGTAGGTCACCCAGGTGTTGGGCACAGGGTCTTAAGTCACCTTGAACCTGTCATAAAAAAATGTAACTCTAAAAATTGAATTTTCCAGGCAACAGTTCGTCTTCTGATAAACTACAAGAAGTCCCATAAGGCAGTAGTACGGGTCAATCCTACTGTGTCGCTGGCTGAGCTGATGCCCACAGTCTGTGAGAAGTGTGAGTTCGACCCTAATACCAGCATCTTACTGAGGACATATCAATCAGAGGAACCTCTGGATCTAACCCAAACACTCAGTGACTATGGAATCAGGGAGCTGTATGCCAAAGACATTAAAGGTTAGAAAAAAAAAAGAAAGAAAAATAGGGCAGTGTACAGGCACTGTAGTGACACTGTGGCAATGTTGCATACTGTATGTCATTAATTTCAAAACACCATACAATGTGCAGTACATACTGTGTGCGTTTAGTACACAATATGGGTCTCATTAAATTAATAATTGCATGAATTATTCAGTAATTTCACAATTTGTGATTAATTAGCAAATTTCTGTTTGCACAGGCACATTAATTTGTTTTTAACTTCATTATTATGTAATTTATTTTGGAGTATCACAAATGAGTAACCACAATTCTCACATTCCCACAATTCTCATTTCCATTAAACACACCCAAACCATCTCCATATTCTGCTTACTACACAACCTTTTATTTTTTTATGCAGAGAAAACATGTAGTTGTTAAATTTTTATTACAGTTATTTGTATGAAAGTTATTAATGAATCATAATTTATCAAAATCGATACATGCATAGATTTCACACACAAAATCATAAAAATACACAGTTAGTGAACGAGACCCCATGTTTATGATTTTTATCTGTTTGCATTACATATTTAAATATGTGAATGAAGTAATATTAATTATATACGTCTTGCAGTTTATTTATCTATTTTATTTTTCATTTTATTTTTTGAACTAAGGCTCTTTTGTGCTTGTCCAGGTGGTGATGAAGAAAAGAAATCCTCAGTCAAAGAAAAGAAACACAGAGAGAAGGGAAACAAACATTTCTTTGGATTATTCAAGGACAAGAAAACATCGGAGCAAGTTTGTACACCTGTCAGTCTGTTTGGTTTTGCAATCTGTGCAACCTTTGTCATATTTAGGAAATGATGGGGGGAAATATCATAACCAAACTGTAACATTGTAAAACACTTGTGCTGGTCCACCCATCTGTCTCTGCATCCGTTTATCTCTCAGCTTTCCTTTACATCTCTTCATCTTGTCTCATGTTTTTGAAAATTGCATATAGAAAAAATATACATTTTCTGTATC
Organism: Carassius carassius; assembly: GCF_963082965.1. Classification (NCBI taxonomy): domain Eukaryota; kingdom Metazoa; phylum Chordata; class Actinopteri; order Cypriniformes; family Cyprinidae; genus Carassius; species Carassius carassius. The sequence continues at coordinate 28,826,756 of NC_081764.1, read as the reverse complement.
GTAATATTTAACTTCTTTCAACATATTCAGTGATTTATTTATTTTTCTCTCTTCTTCTTCTACAGGCTGTGACTGGCAGTGTTCCTGAACGGAACAGGCAATGTGCGGACAGGGTGAATGGTGTTAATGGCCACTTAACCTTACCCAGGGTCACTGCCGACATGCCAAAGAAGAGACGAGCTCCTCGGCCTCCTTTGACGGTGTCCCAGAATGTCACTTATGGACTTTACACCAGAGATTTTTCTGATCTGTCAAAGAGTGACTCTTCTGGAAAACAGGTAGGATTGCTTTGGTAATTTGAATTATTATTTTTTTTTATATTCTTATTTTGCATAAATAAATAAATGTGTATGTATATATATATATATTAGTAATTTTAGTATTCCAGGTTTTTCATCAAATATTTATTTTATTTCAGCTTTATTTCATGTAACTAAACACCTGGCTAAGTATTAAAGAAAAATAGTACATTTGTGTATGGATTTCTGCAGTATATACAGTGTATTGCTCATAATATTCAGATTTTCTTTGTGCTTGGAATACTATATAGACCTACTTTATTTGCCAAAAATATAGTATATAACAAGAAAACAGAATTAATTACAGTATCCCACAGTGCAATGCACTCAGTTTGACCCACAATGCCCATTGTGATGACTGAGCTTGTAATAACAGCTGCAATTTTTAACATCTTATATTTTACTCATTACTTGATTGCCAAAATTGTAGACAATTTCAAACAGAATTTAATTTAACAACAAATGAAACTACAGTGTAATGAGGTTGTATAAAAATAAAACGTATAATGTATACTGTTCCACTTTAAGTATTTATTATGCTGTACACATTAAGCCCTTTGTTATTATTTAATTCCAAACATGACCTCACTGTGCTTTGCTCAGGGTCAACTCAGTCGTATCTCATCCACTGAGTCCTCCCTTAAAAGGTCTAAACGGAGAGCTCCGCTTCCACCTCCACTATGTGATGGCCCCACCCCGTCCGATTCAGATAACAAAGGTATGCATTCATTCTTGTTCTTTTAATTTTCTGTGTTTAAGCATTTGTGAATACTTGTGTGCATGCTAGTACTGGTTTCCTAGATGCCAAGTATATGCAGTTTCAGCATAGAATCAAGCTTGAACAAATGTAAGAAAATATTTTATTTGTCTGTACTTGCCAACTCTGTTGGATTAATTATTTGTTTTTGTTTTACACTGTACTACCAGGAGGGGGAGCCTAACAGGCAGCGCAGTCTCCTTTCCTCCTCCTCTCCGCTATGCATGCTTCTCCGTTCCTGCTTTCATTGGTGACAGGCTATATGTTCTCTGTGTCTTAACTTAGCCTCCATGTCTTATGCACGTTCACTGAACTTAAGTTCTTGTTGAGTCTTGTTCTGTTGTTTAATTGGCTTCCTTGCTTTATGCCACTCCCTCTTGCTTTAAACTGTAATGGTAAGTCTTTTTCACCTTGTTAGTTAGTGTAGACAATGTAGTATTCTGGAGGATAAAGGAATGCACACCCAGGTCAATAACAGTGAGAGTCAATTTATGCCTTAGACCGATGGATTTCATTATTGTTTGTAGGTTCTAATGTTTTTAATATAAAGTTATTTCAGTGTTTGTGTAATCTGTAGCACTTTATCACAATTATTGTGCCTTGATTTTGAGCCACGGCTCCCAATATGGTTGTAATCAGTGTTAGATATTTTTATCTATGTAACTGCGGTTCAGATTAATTTAATTCAATGTATTTTAAAAAAAAATGTTGGGTTAATTAGGGATGCTTTAACGAGTTCATCTTAAATTATTCAAAATTCAGAAATTCCAAATGAATTCATCAGCCACAAATAAATCTACATTTTTAATTAAAGCTGTTTAGTTTTGCTTTTTGTTATATTAATTTTAATGTTATATTTGTTCATTGTTGTTTGTATATTGTTATATTTGTTGCATTGTTTGGTTTTTGCTGTTTTTTTTTTTTTTTTTTTTTTTGCCAAATTAACTTTTGCAATTCAATTTAATAATACTGAATCATATTTGAATAAATTCAATAAAAATGCATATTGTATGCTGTGCATTTTTATTTTTATTTATTTATTTTTTTCAAGGTGCTATATTAGTGATGTTTTAGGTTGCAGATGAGATGGTTTTACAAATAAGCACAAGACACACTCAAAACACTTGTCTTTGTCATAAGACTGTTTTGCTTCAGTGGAGGAAGCTCAAGGGAACTACTAGAGTTCAGACAAATACAGAGCTTGCATTGCTGGCCACTGCCCTGCAATTGCTAAAGTTATAAGTGAACTTGCAGAATCTCTGCAGGCACGGCAACAGATAACCTAAACTTCTATTAAGTATGTTCATTTCTTAATTTGCACTTCCTTAAATATATAGAGTAAGAATTTGCAACTTAAAGATGTAGAGTACCAATGTATTCATCTACAAAACATGGAGATTAAAATCACTTCAAAGAGGCCTTGGTAATCTAGAACATCTAGGCAGCACAATGAACAATCTAGAACTACAGTAAAAGAGGGCTAATCCTTTAGAACTTGCTGATAGATCACCAGTCAATCCGAATACACATCCCGTGGAGCAAGAGGAGAGGGGAGAGCATGCTTTGGGGGAAAATGATTGGGTAGAAGAGGAGAGGAGAAGGAAGTTTCTAGGTGGTGATGATGGTATGAAAAAATGTGATGTTTGGGGAAGGATTCAGAAAGAATTCACAAACACTCAAGAAGAAAAAACTATGGAAGAAATAGTCTTTCAATCACCTCCACCATCTGTCTGCTGGGATGAGAATAATGGAGAAAATGAAGAGGATTTGAGCGAGCAAGACCTGTGATGAAGACCTTGAACAATGGGAAAACTTCAACTCAATCCCCTTATTCACAATACGCCACACCAAAAGCCCACTCTCCCCAAACTAACACTGATCTGAACATCTCTAGGGCTGAAAACAATTGCAGCTCTGATCCTGAACCTCACAGAACCTTTTTTATCTAAATCATATTTAAGCTTTGACCCCTACCCTCCTGCAACAGTGTCTCTTTTAGACTTGGCTGTATTTCAGAAGGCTAAGTGCTCCAAACCAGGGCTGGATCCCAACTGCTCCAGTAGACGGAAACTGCCTGTGCACACACACAGTGAGTAAACTGATTAAAGACATTACTGAAATATTAATAGAAGAGTATTCATATTAATAAGAGGGTGAAGATTTTTATGTTTGTTGTCAATTATAAACAGTAATTGCCAAATTACATTGATGTCCTTGCATTGCATTTTCAACCAACTTGTTGACACCCATGTTTAATGAAGCTTCTTGGGCTGAAACATACACCATTCAAAAGTAACTGCAAAACTGACAACTGAGAACTGGGAACTGTACATTCCCATTTATAGTGTTGCAAAATATTTGAAAATTCAAATAAATGCTAAACTTTTAATTCATCAAAGAAGCCTTTGACCAGTAGTTTGTTTTGTCACCTTCCAGGAAAGTTAACAGGATGAAAAGGATGTTAAGGCCGCTTTCAGATGTATTGGTTAGTTAACATTAAGAAACACAAGAGAAAGGTGTGTCTGGGTCAGCAATGAGTTATATACATGTGATTTGTAATGTAAATGATGTCTGAGACTCATTATGTCATTAGTCTCTTTATTTAATGGGCATCTTCCTTCCTCTAAGCAGTGTGTCAGTGTTTTGTACTGTATGTCTTTATGAAATTAAAAATGATGACTCATTCTAATAATCTCAACAGAACATGTAACTTCCATCACTGATGATGGAGTAAGTGTATGTTTTGTGCACAACCATACAATGTACTGCATGTGGCTTTCTGAATGACTGACATGGGCTAAAAATGGACCTGGATCTGGGTTTCAAACCTGGCTCTAGAAAATATATAACTGCCAGTATGAGTCTTACTGAACAGGAGGACACACTATATTAAACTGCTATATTAAAACTGCTCCTATTTCTTATCACAAGGTTATTTGATTGTGTTTTAACATCATGAATATTTTGGATGATGAAAAACATTCTAAAAATATTTACCTGTATTTTCCTGTTTTGTTTAGTTTTTTTGATGACTGATTTTCACAGATGCTTTCAGAAGAGAGTACTTTTCCAGCCTTTTAATTGACTTTAAACTTTGCCCCCAGTGAATACACTTGAGGTAAAAACATGCATGTATTAATATGTGTACAATTTTGTATATTAATGAAGGCTTATATTGCTGAATTGAAGATTTTTTTTCCATAAATAACAGTTATTTTTAAACTTCAGCCAAAGTGTTTCATCATTCAGATTTCGAGAAAAATATAAAAGCATAGACAGAGTGGGTGATGCTGTGATGTTAAAGAAATAGTTCTCTCATAAATGAAAAAACTAAATAAAATAAAAATGTACTCACCCTCAGGCCATTTAAGATGTAGATGAGTTTCTTTCTTTATGAGAACTGATTTGCATTACATCACTTTTTCACCAATGGATCCACCATATATGATGATGACGCTTCTTCCATGCAACCATTATGGTAAAATGTTGTGAACCTTAAGAAATCCTTGGTGATAACATTCATAACTATATATTTCCCATCATAACTGACATAGAGTGGTTCACGAGTTCACGCTTACATATAATTAGCTGAGGTATGGTATGCATATTTGGCGTGCTGTCCAGGGAAGGGCTCCGAGCTCGGGAATGGCCCAAACCTAGAGTACCCCCCCCCTTCCCCGTCTATTTGTAAAGTGAACTCGAAGTGAGGAGATGGGGTGGAGGAGGGATGCTGATAAACCGTCAATGGATAGAGGTAAGTCAGCGGTATTTATACTATGGAATTGATAACTTGATGGTGGTCCATTGGTGTTGATTAGGCTAAGTATCTGACGCACTCCTCCCGAACCTTGTTACTAAAAGTGTACGGAAAGTATTCAGACCCCCTTAAATTTTTCACTCTTTGTTATATTGCAACCATTTGCTAAAATCATTTAATTTATTCCCTCATTAATGTACACACAGCACCCCATATTGACAGAAAAACACAGAATTGTTGACATTTTTGCACATTTATTAAAAAAGAAAAACTAAAATATCACATGGTCCTAAGTATTCAGACCCTTTGCTCAGTATTTAGAAGAAGCAACCTTTTGATCTACAGCCATCAGTCTTTTTGGGAAAGATGCAACAAGTTTTTCACACCTGGATTTGTGGATCCTCTGCCATTCCTCAATGCAGATCCTCTCCAGTTCTGTCAGGTTGGATGGTAAACGTTGGTGCACAGCCATTTTCAGGTCTCTCCAGAAATGCTCAATTGGGTTTAAGTCAGGGTTTCTGGCTGGGCCATTCAAGATAGGGTGGCCATATGCGCCGCTCGGGACACTTCCCGGCCAGGATATTAACATTGCCTTAAACATTCAGGGCTGCGTTTCCCGATAACGATTGATCTCAGAGCTTAAGAGCGTTTTCTACGAGTAATTTTGCGATCGTTCGTTATTGTTTCACGTGCGTTTCCCAACAATTCACTTAGCTGTGCTCTAAGTGCTACTTAGGAACCGCTATCCGTTTATCAAGTGCTGAAATCTCACCTTATAGAATGGCTCTTAATTGTAGTAAACTATCGTTTATTGACGTTAACCTAATGCTGCGTTCCAGACAGGATTTTTTTGTAACCTTGGCCAGATCTGTGCCTTGCCACAATTGTCTCTGAGCTCTTCAGGCAGTTCCTTTGACCTCATGATTCTCATTTGCTCTGACATGCACTGTGAGCTGTAAGGTCTTACAGTATATAGACAGGTGTGTGGCTTTCCTAATCAAGTCCAGTCAGTATAATCAAACACAGCTGGACTCAAATGAAGGTGTAGAACTATCTCAAGGATGATCAGAAGAAATCGACAGCACTTGAGTTAAATATACGAGTGTCACAGCAAAGGGTCTGAATACTTAAGACCATGTGATATTTCAGTTTTACTTTTTAATAAATGTGCATAATATGGGGTGCTGTGTGTACATTTTACTAAATTTTAAGGGGGTCTGAATACTTTCCATACTCACTGTATTTATACGTAGAATCTGAAAATTGTACACTTGTTAAATGCACACTTGTAAATAACATCTGTACATTCATTTAAACAATTACACGTTTTTCTATATATTTCTACTTCTGTATATAGTGCATTATTTAATTTTCTGTTTTTCTTATAGTGTTATATTCCATCTCCACTGTGTAATTCCTATGTATGTCTGCACTATCATGTATGTTTGCACTATGTTCATTCTTATTTTTTTTGCACTGGAAGCTCCTGCCGCCAAGTGTTTGTAAGCATAGTTGGTAATAAAGCTCTTTCTTACTTCTTACTTCTGGCTCTTAAATCCTTAGTGATTGTTAGCACATTGTTAAGTGTTCAAGGCACTAAATGGTTGCCTTTTGGTCCCAAGAATATACTCTATAATAGGTCTATACTTGGATAAAGTCAGTTAGCATTCCCAGTGGTTGATCATTCACTGTCACTTGATATATATATATCATTTTATTGCCCTAGGAGAATATATAAGTGTAACTTGTTTGTAAACTCATTTAGTTTAACTGTCAAGAAGATCACTAGGGGGCAGTATATACCAAGAGCCATAAGTGCCTCAGGACCTTGCTTTGAGCATGCGTTTTAGTCACATACATGGCAAACACTTTTTCCCTCACCGATCACAAATGTAACTCACTTACTTTGCAGATCCTTTAAACTTTCATTTTCTTATCGATAAACACATAGGTCAAATCACAGAGGAGAGCTTTTTAACCAGTGACACAGTGTTATGTGTGTTTTCAAATACCTACCTCTTTCTGCTATTAACATCTTTTCTGTCTGTCATGACAAGTTTTACAGACTTCATAAAACTGAGGGGAAAAAGCTTTCAGTGGGTATTTAATTCTCTGGGCAGTCAAATACATTAAAAAGGATGAAGTTTCTTTATCTTCATTGCTTTTTGTTTGAGGAGGACTTTCTCAAGGCCGCAACAGCCTGAAGAGAGGTTGCATCTCCACCTTTTAGACCTTCAGCCATTGCAGATTTTCCTCCTCTCATTTTCAAGGCGTGTTTTCTTGCCCTCTGAGACACCTCTCTGTGGTGTGTAGGAATGGTTTTCCAACAAGCACGGCTGATTGAATAGGAACCCGCTAAGCAAAATAAGGGGCTTTTCATCAAATTGGGCTATTGAAACCCACGTGTGGGCGTAAACACTGCGGTACATGTTTGCCATAGCCAATTGGGAAATAGGTGGGCTTTATTGGTCATCTGACCTATGCATGTTTTCTATTTTATAAAGCTAGTTTGATTTATGTGTGTGTAAGTATGCCTAGGAACTGATCGAAACGCTCTCGCGTTAAAATATGCACATTGTGTAAAGTCCACTGGTGGTGCATGAGATGGAGGATGCGTCTAGTTCTCCCTGGTGGACTGGTGCCTTTCTCACCTCCCTCATCAGTATTCCGGCAAGTTTCTGGCGCACATACTTCCTACTGGTCACTGAAGCCAGATCAGTGCTCCCTCACCCCCACGCAGCACAGACACACCCGGAGAGAGCAGCGCGCCACACACACTCATGAATACTGATCACCTAAAGCCCTAATTAACAATCAGAAACAAACTCATTTACATAAAGCTTGTCTCAGATGGAACTGGCCTCAGATGAAGCTGTTAGACAGATATCTGCACTTAAAAATACAGTTAAATCTATTGAAGACTATGATGCGTTGCCGTATTCAGTGGCACAGTAGCAAAAGCCAAAATTAACAGTTCTGGCCTGTAGTACATACAGTATATATATATATGTGTATGTGTGTGTGCTCTTGTTTTTGTGACATATCAGGACACAACTCTGTATAATGACATGGGTATGACACAGGTATTACAAGGAGAGGGTGACCTATGAGGACATAACCCATGTCCCCATTTTTCAAAACGCTTATAAACCGTACAGAATGAGTTTTTTTGAGAAAGTAAAAATGCACAAAGTTTCCTGTGAGGGTTAGGGTTAGGTGTATATTATTTTACCCACCTGTGTAAACTGTATAAGGAGTAATAGTTTTAATCTGAAGGTATGCTTGACCTTTCCAACTGTCCAAAAATGTCAGTTAGGCTTTCAGGCAAGGAGCTGAGTTTCTCTTTAACATTGCCTCCCACAATCTCTGACATTTCCTCTGATGTCACCACATTCTAACCCCCACAATGCTGTGCAGAAGGCCTCTCCTCCTTGCCCTTGAACAGAAAGACAGAGAGAAAAGACAAACAGACAAACACTATATTTAGTCTAGAAAGGGACAAAAGAACCAAGAAAATGTTGAAATCACAGCATGCATTTTTTCACCCTCAGCTTCCTCACTTTTAGTGCTGTTTTCTTAAACGATATGCAAAATATTGCTGCTTGTCTGCGTTCTTTTCTATCTTAAATTCTTCGCAATTTTGCATATACTTCTTTGCCTATACTGTGTCTGTGTATTTGAAATGAAAACTTGTTCTTTTTTCTTTTCTTTTCTTGTTTCTTTTTTTGATTAAAAGTAATTAAAACAATCCTAAATGTCAAGATGCTCTTTCTTTTCTCAGTCTCTTTCAGTGTTTAGTCTTTCTATTTTTCATTCTGTCAGATTATCTCTCTTTTATTTTCTCTGCCATTTGACCCCAGGGTCATTAACATGTGATGGCTTCATTGGCTAATATGCAAAAATATACGTAATTTTTGCTAAACATGTGCCTTTTGTGCGAAATGATAATCAGAGACAGGGACATGAGTAGCTATGTAATTAGCAAACATAAGAAATGTGGATTAGAATGAGATGATGTTGAGGTTGGTCAATGGGGGCTTCACTTTTTTCCGCACACTCACTGCATGGCGGATTTCTCTGGGATGTCTTAATATAAATTATAATGCACATTATATATGCTTTAAGTATATTTAATATACAGTGACTGGCGCATTACACACCTTAATATACTCATTCAATGCATAGGCCTATATGCACACATTTACAGTTTAGTACAAAAATGTGCACTCTGATTATAATGAACATCGCTTCATTTCTCAGGGCATGTTAACAGCAGAGAGAAAAAAATTAAAGGAATAAAAAATTTAAGTGAGTAAAATTATTATTAGGCTACTATTCTGTATATTATGTTTTACAGATTTGGAAATCTCAGTCTTCATATATATGTTGACAGGCAGGCCTACAGAAAAAGCACTTTGCAGTGTATTTCATTGTTTATCAGATCACATAGCATCAAATGAGTAACATCGCATAGCAGTAAATTATTATATAGATTGGTATAATCACATTTACACGAGCTTTTCAGTCTGACAACAACATAAAACATCGTCTCACAGCTGTTTACAATGACTTCCTGTGCTTTGTCACGCTCTGTGTACAACATCAGCGAATGTTGTCCTATGCTTCAAATGAATGATAGGAATTAGGTATGTATATTTATGTGAATTCCCAAAGAATGTTTAAACCCGCTAGATTTGATAGTGTTAAACATGATATATTACGTGTGCGTGTGTGTGTGAGAGAGAGAGAGAGAGAGAGAGAGAGAGAGAGAGAGAGAGAGAGAGAGAGAGAGAGAGAGAGAGAGAGAGAGAGAGAGAGAGAGACTGGACTCTCAGTTGGAGTCCGGTAAAGCGCATGCGCAGTAGGAGATTAAGCTTCTCCGCTTTCTTTTCGGCAGCTGGCGTAAGGTTCTGGAATTCCAACATGGCAGTAGATGTGGTCAGTATTTCTATGGTGGTCAGTCTCTCCAGCCCTGACATGGAAGCATTCCAGAACATTACCGACTCGGAGTAACCCTCATCTCCCTCATCTCAGCAGCACGGCTGGACGCTGTCGCCGTTCTCCGGCGCGGAGAAGGTAAATCTTTTACTTTGTTTGAGTCCACCAGCTGTCCGTTTGTACCGTAGAGAGAGAGAGAGGGGCCATGTCACAGCACGGACAGAACGCTCGGACACTCGGACACATGGCTGAGCAAAATATAGCGAGCAGATTTTGTTCGGCGTGATGACTCTTAATAGCATGATATTATGGTAGTTTGAGCACTGGGAAATAAGTTTTATTATTGCAGTAGAGTTCTCCTAATAAGGCAGCATTGATCCGTGTGTGTGTGTCCGGGGGATAGTGACAGAGGCATTCTCACCTCAGCAAAATTCAATATGATCTCTGTCTTAATTCATAAATCTCAATTTAGCTATTATAGAAATGGTGTTTTCATTACAAGAATATTCAAATATAGCATTGCCAAAAAATCCAGCGATTTTATATAACAGATAAATACACAATATTGTTTAAATTAATTTTTAAGTTAGATATAGGCCTAGGCCAGTTCTTATAGCCTACTTATCTGCAATAATTAAAAAGGTCAAAAAAAAAAAAAAAAAAAAAATTTGAATTTCAATTTGAAATCCAAATTAGGCTAATACGTTTGGAATCTAGTTATAAAGATAAAAAATATATATAAATAAATATTCTGGATTTACCTTACTTTTTGAGCGCACTTTTTATTTGGAAAATAACATGAGCGTAAATATTGATCTAAAATAATAATATTAATAAAACTATATCCTATTTAACAACAGTTTTAGGGTGAAATTGGAACGTTAAACAAAATCAAATAGCCTGAACAATGACCGTTAATGAGCATTTTTATACACGTTTACTGGTAAACATATTTTGCTGCTGCATCATATTCATCTCTCCTTCTTTCTTTCTCCACAGTCTGGGGTTCATGTCCGCTTAAAACACTGTTTACATGTGGTGTGTGTCTTTCAACTTACTGGAAAGTCTTTCTCTTCGCCTAGTGGAAGTCACTGAAGTGAACCTTTCACTCCTTTCTGTTTCTCTCAATCACCTTGCTGATGTCAAGCAATATGATCAGCGGTGTATATGGTAGGTCAAATCTATGTTTAATTTTGAAATCCTCCCTATGGAATATTTTTAATTGGAGGGTGTTATATTTTGTGTATATATCGGTTAAATGCTTTATTACATTCTTTGTTAGTCAATCCCAATCACTTGCATCATGCATTAGTGTTTAATTAGCCCACTGGCTGATAAGAAAATACAGGCCAAGGAAAGAGAGTTTTGGGGGTCGTGACAAGACCCAGCCCGGACTGGAACCGAACAATAGCACTCTTAAATAAAACTACTTATTCGTTGTTAGAAGATCCCGTATCTTCTCTCTCCTCCTCGCTTTTTAAAGCCTATATTTTTCTTCTTAAACATTTTTTCCAAACTGTTTCTCACTCGGATATTTCATTTATATTGGTCGTGCAGAACGCAAATTGATTTTCAGTGCTATGATAGCATTTTCCTGGCTCGCGTCAGGGGAAGGAGAGTTGAGATTGAAGGTTACAGACCGCAATCATGTGGCGCTGTATCTCCAGTCGGGCGCGCGGAAAGAGCGACTGCTGCACGAGCGCGTAATAAATGCTCGAGCTGTGATAGGATTCTGGCGGGAAATCAGCCGTGAGTGCACAGTGGCGCGGGTAGTTAGCTGTGCGTAATTTGGACTCAGATGTATTGCGAAATGACAACACTTCATTTTCCAATATTCCAGTGTTCCCCTTGTCTCTATCTCAGTCTGTCTGTCTGCCAGCAGATTGCTGTAGACTTGTCTGAGGGGTTGTTTATCTGTCTGAATGTGGTGTCACTGAGCCAGTCACACTACACACAATAAATCACAAGTCTGATGGGCTTTTGTGAATTAGAAATTGACAGCTAAACTACCATGTGCGTTTGTTTCTTACTATATTTTCACATGACCAGCTGGGTAACATAAATCATTGAGTGATATTGTCTATTTTATTGTCCTGCTTGTGTGTAGCCTACAGGTTTAGCTGCTTTTTATGTCCTGGCTACAAATGTAGTGAAACATGTTGAAAAATGCCCAAACATTGACCAAATCATTTATTACTTAAATCTAGTTATGTCAACAGTTTTGTGTGAGGTTTAGTGTTTCAGAACAACCACTGACATTTAGGGGGCTAAGTTGTCCAAATTGTTTACACTCATCAATGGCTTACAGCATTCATCAATGATGATTTGTTTTAGATGACCAATCAAATCAAAACAACATATAGTAATATACAGTGATGCAGACTACTCATATTAAGTCAGAATTCATCATATAGTTCAAATGCATTACCTTGCAATAAATTCTAGTCCTTTTATTAAAAAATGAATATGCTTGTGTTCAGTGAGGAACTGAATGTTAGTTTACATGAGACTGTCAATTTGAAGTCCATTGCTGATACTTTTTTTGTGCTGTTGTTTTCCCTAAACTTCCTGTAGGATGATGAAATTTAGGAACTGGCTTTGGTGTATTGCAAAATACACGGTCATTGCAAAAGTCTAACTAGGATGGGAAGTGATATTGAGGACATTTAATAAACTATAAACTAATATTCTACAGAAAATCTGTTTTGTTTTCAAAAAATTTAATGAATATTTCTTAGTGAAATCTTTTATAATTCACCCTTTCCATTCATCTTTGCTTAATTCTGATATTGTGACAAAATAAAACTAATTTCATTTCTATCTTTAGTGAATTATCCAGTGTATATTAGGACTTGTGCTGTCAATACTGTCATATTCAGTGGGCATGATTAAAAGTAGTAATTAAAAAAAAAAATTGGGACCCTTAAGTGTGATTGCTCATTTGATAGCTACATAGTAAAGCCAGCAACAAATAATACATTCATATATATGAAATTAACATACATAGTATCTCATTAATAACCTGCATTTTTATCTTCCTCTCGTCTCTCGACAGTTTCTGACTCTTGACAGTCAGATTATGGTAAAAGTTAAGTGTTGACAGTGTTCGTGATAAAATTATAAATGAAATTAAATGAAATCTCTCTATCCTTTACACTTTACACCACTTTTTTTGTCATCCATCTCTCCATCCCTCTCCAGCTTTATCACTCCGTTCACACATCTAAAGATATTTAGTGACAAGAGGAAAGTGTCTCTGAGTGACTAATGAAGACTTTCTCACATACTTTCTCTTTTCTCTCATATCTGTCCCTGTTACACAGAAAACTAGTGCAACCATCCAGTCTGAGTGAGTGCATTTGTGTGTGCGCATGGGAGATGATTGAGCTGTTTAATATGCTAAAGCCCTATTAAAGGCCAATGTCAGCAGCAGACGGCATGCGGCTGCCCAGCCTGCCCCGGCCCAGAGCTCTGCATTGTGTTTCTAAATGAACACGGTACTGTGTTAATTAGCAGAAGAAAATGGCGTGTGGAATTGAATTGGTCATTGACATGCGAGGCATTCATCTCGTTTAGAGATATGAAAGTGATTTAAGCCCTTGCTATGTTTTTTGGAGGATTTAAATAACCTATCTGCAGAAAAGAGAAGGAGGGAAGGGGGAGGAAATTAAAGAAAAGAGTTGCCTTGTCTGTCCTAGATTTAAATTATCTTTTTTTGCTGTTAATGTCTCTCTAAAATGTTTGATTCAGTGAGATTCACTTGAATCAAAATTAAAGTGTCAGATTTCTGCCACTACTGTTTTGCAACAAGTTTCCAGAACACTCTCTCATCTGCCATTGGTCAATCAAACACAAAGTCCTGTCCCAGACTCACTCCATTCGTTGAGGCAATGTTTTTAGGGATGCTCACACAAATAAAGTTATATAAACTTTCATACACCTTCCACTGCTGAGGCTACATTCTGTCATACTTCTCTGCACCTCCCTCTCTTTCTTTCTCCCTTTCTCTCTCTGTTGCAGCACTCAGCAGGCCAGGGCTGAAAGTCAGGCGTTTTGAAGAGAGGACGTTGAGAGTGAATAGCTCATTCACATTAAAGAAGAATTAGAGGGCTTCCACGCTGCCACTATTACAATGGTCAAACAGTCTGGCACAACAGGAGAACTGTTCACACCAGCTAACACACACACACACACACACACACACACACATTTGTTTTTGTGAAAAGTGGGGACATCCCATAGGTGTAATGGTTTTTATACTGTACAAACTGTATATTCTATGGTCCTTCACCAACCCTACACCTAACCCTAACCCTCACAGGAAACTTTGTGCATTTTTACTTTCTCAAAAAAACTCATTCTGTATGATTTATAAGCATTTTGAAAAAAAGAGGACATGGGTTATGTCCCCATAAGTCACCCTCTCCTTGTAATACCTGTGTCATACCCATGTCATCAGTGTTTGGAATAACGGCGTTTAAAAGAACGTAACGTTTTTCAGTAACGGGGTAATCTAACTAATTACTTTTCCCGTCGTTACAACGCCGTTAACGTTACTGAACGTTAAATGCGGCGCGTTACTATGTATTGATTTAATATGCAATCCGAACGCACCCCCGGCTCACACAGCGAGTGAGCAGGTGGGTTAATAACGAGATAAGCGATTATGATTGGCTAAGGCAGAGTCATGTGTTTCATGGTAGCCAATCAGAGCCAGTGTTTTTACAAACACGCGCCTGCGGCGCCAAACACACACAGTCACACACACGCAACAGCTACACAGAGATTTAATGATGGGATTTATGGCTCTTTGAGGGGATCCGGATCTTCGCGATCCGTTCCTTTCAAAGAGCCGTTCAAAAGAACGGCTCTTTTGGCTCTTTTTAAATATTTAGTCAGTTTTAAGAAGCCAGCTTGGGGGCATCTCAGTTTATCCTGGAAATAATCACTGGGAGGAAAAATGAGGTGAGATTTGTAGTCAAATAATTAAAACTCAGATATCACACACCAATATCTGAGTTTGAATTATTCTGAAATATTGATTATTACCTCGTTTGTCATGTGTGGACTATATTCCATAGGGTTGCACAAATCCCTCTGCTTAGACAGTGACATCACTATTTTGGATTTACCTTTAGTACAAAGTGTGTGTGTGTGTAAAGCTACGTTGACTTATGTTATTCATACAATACCTACTCACGAATAAACATCAAAAACAAAGCCGGCTGCAATGAATTTCTGTGCAAAACAGCTTTTACTACAAACACTTTCACACAAGAACATTGTTATCACACAAGAACATTTTGATAGAAAACAAAAAATATTTAAAGTAGATAAAATTAGAATAAATAAAATGGAAATGTCTACATACTACATACTATTACTACTGTAAACTTTGCAAATAGGACATCAGCCCCTTCAAGTCAATGAACAATAACAAAGTGGGCTGCAATGAACATGCACAACTAACAACTAATAGCCGCGACCCGGCTCTCATCGTTCATGTTTATGAGCCGTTCAAAAGAATCGGTTCGTTCGCGAACGTCACAACTCTACAGAGATTCGCAGCAGCAGGAGAAATGGCGAGTCAGGAGCAATCCGATGAAAAGTTGGCATTTCAAGGTGGAGATATAAGCACTACTTTAAATTCATTGTAGTCAAAGGCAAGAATGTGCATGTAATGTGTGACACACGCATCTACAAAGCTAGTGGCCAAAAACACTTTTCTTACAAAGAGTGCAGGATAAAACTCTTGCTGTCTGTTGACATGCAATAAATCTCGAAAGTAATGTACGAACACCTGTCTGTTCTACTTATTTCAACTGACTTGTGAAAACTGCTAAAAAAAAAAAAAAATTCTTTGACATATAGCAACTTTTTCTTTCTTTTTTTCTTTTTACAGTAACGCAAATAGTTAATTTCCCTGGTAACGAGTTACTTTTATTATAGAGTAATTCAGTTACTAACTCAGTTACTTTTTGGAACAAGTAGTAAGTAACTATAACTAATTACTTTTTTAAAGTAACGTTCCCAACAGTGCATGTCATTATGCAAAGTTGTGTCCTGATATGTCACAAAAACAAGAGCACACACACACACACACACACACACACGTGTGGTCTTGTAATTTATTTAGTTTTATTTTTAGATAGATAATTTGAACTATGCCGTACTGTGGCTCATATCATGTAGTATTTAGCTGATGTCTAGAGAAGTTAACAGCATAAATAGAGGAATTTTATACTGTATAGTGATTACTCACCCTAAAATAAATTTTTTATCATTGTTTCAAACCCATGACTTTCTTTCCTATTTGGAATACAAGAAGAAGCTAAGCAGAGTGTTCATGCTGCTTTTTTTCAGTGGTGACCAGAGGATTTTAAAACTCGAAAAAATAAGTACTATTAAAATATGATAATTAGTCCATATGAACATATTCTTAGACATAGTGGTATGGTCTTATGAAACCTTATGAAACCATATGATAGCTTTGTGTGTTAAAATGACAAATTTAAATTATTTACTGACAGTCTTCTTGCCGCAACTCCCCAATCTCATTCATTTTTGTACACTGTATTAATATTATAATGTGTCAAATCAGTAGGGCTGCTAAAAACGATTATTTTGATAATCGATTAATTGATTATTACAATAATAAATCAACTAATCCACACATATTTCACAGATTAATCAGTAGGCTTTGATATTATTCAGCTTTTACAATTAGTTAAAATACACATTGATGTACACATTCTAATTAAAACAAATCATTTTAGCTTTTGAAAATTTCAACAAATGTATTACTATTGTACAATTACAATTTATTAGGAAAAAAAATAAATATATTTGGCACAAAATGAGATGAGAGACAGAGAGACTTTCTCATTCACTATTTAATTGACTGTATGAAAATGTGACTGACTCACACATCATTCTACCTGACATTTGTAAATCATATGGATATAAAACAAAATAAAGTGAGAAGTGTCACAGTTATGGACTTTTGGTTGTGTTTCTCTGTTCCTATTCTCCTGTTCTGTTCTCCTAGTTTCTGATCAGTCCTGATTTGTTTCTATGATTACGTATATGCACTACATTTGCTCCTGCGATTCTCTTGTGTGCATTCCTTGTGGATTTATAATTAAAAGACTATTTTTAGATAATACTCCTTCATTGACATCACACAGACAGGCCCCTCCCATGATACTTTGATTGACAGTAGTGTTTCAGCACAGACTGGAGTGGCGTCTTACCTTAGACCCACCCTGAGTGACTGTCATCAGTCAGCCATTGTTTCACCGCCAGAGCAGATGTAGACAAGAATGTCTCCTAAGCAATTGAGGTGTTCTGTTGGATGTAAAAATGAACATAGCAGTCACCATTTACTCCCGACATCTGAGCTACTAATGACACATTGGATTACGTTTCTTTTTGAAGGGAAAGCGCCCCGATCTACCTAAATACCTTATGCGTAAACCAAGCTTCACCAACAGACAAAGTGAGTATAAGGTTTTTTAATGAAGCTTTGCAAATCGCCTTTCTTAATAATGTGCTAATTAGCAAGTTTCACGATGAATGTTCCCACAAAGAGTGGCTGAAAGAGAGGGGCAGGGTCAGCAGAGCTCTTTTGCATTTAAAGGAAAATGCTACAAAATGGCTTGCTCTGAAAATAACTGTTTTTGACAGGGTAAAAAGAGTGTTGTTTTACACTACCATTGAGAAATTTTAACCAATCTAGATTTCAGACTTTTCATTAAGACTTATCAAATAAATAAAAGTTATATCAAATTGTGGAACATGGGCATCCCATGACCCCTTTAAAATACCTAATAGTGTTAGAATAATCAAAATAGCCCTGAGCTAGATTAAGCTTTAATCTACAGTATGCAAACCAAATTATAGCTTTAATGTAATAAAATTGAATAACAATTTTAATTTATTTTTGCATTCACTAATAAAATGATTTTATCATTAGCCAGCTACACACTGCAGAGCTGATTAATAACAGAAAATCAAGTTGTATTTCTAACTGAACGCGGTACTGATATTGTTTTTTTCATGGTAGATACTGTAAAACTGCTTGCTTTAAATCAATCTATTATATAAACTGCTATGTAAATAAATGTGACAACTTGACTGGAGTACCAATTGCAGAGCTGGTGCAAACATATTCACATAGCTATGATCAGATGCTTCCTTAACTGCTATTTTGTCACCACTGCCATTTAAATTGTGTTTATTTCGTTATTGAGAGGAAAGTGCGCAGCACATATGTGCATATCCACTGAACACCACTGTCAGCAGCTTCTAGTTGAGCTACGTTTACACTCCGACTCTTTAAATAATGACCTTTTATTCTGTGTGTATCAATGGCTTCAAAGTTTTGGAATATAGCATATGAGTTGTATACACTAGTGTTAAGACACTTTTATGGTACTTTTTTAGAGCTTGACAGCCCCTGGTGACAATTCACTTAGGTCCACAGTGATCATCCTGCCTGACATCTCCTTTTGAAAAGAAAATCATACAGGTCTGGAACTAGTGGCCTTTTCCCTAAAGACTGAATTGATTAATTTTTTTGGGGTCTTTGTCTTGTGTTTGTGAAAGACTTGAAATCATCATCAAAAATCAAATTGTAGTTCAATAATCATTACTGAAGTCAATGGTCTGGATTAGATTGTATGTATTTTGTCTAAATCCTGTTTAAAGGGCTTTATCCCGTTTTATTATTTTGCCATTGGCGACAGTAATGGCTGTTTAATTACTCAATAAAAGCATTTTATGGATGCAGTATATGTGTGTGTGATAAAGTCTGTGTGATGTATTGATTGTGCTGCTGGAGAAACCTGAGATTTCACTTAGGAAAAGTGAATCTATCTGTCTGTTGATGTGCTACTGGTTTTAAATAGTAGTCTATATGCGTTTACGCACTTGCATAAACACACAGCATAACCATTGTTTAAAGATACGCAACAGCTGAACTAATAAATTTTCAGTCAATAAAGTGATCTCTTCCTATAAAACAAGCTAATGTATGGAACATTGCTTTAGAAATTGTGTGTGTGTGTGTGTGTGTGTGTGTGTGTGTGTGTGTTGGACCTTCTCTGGAGGATTTGTAGCCAGAGGGTATATGGGAACAACAGAAAGTCATTCTCTAAAGCTCCAGCACACGCTCCTTTACACACACAAAAGTACACACACTAGATCAGCAGCTTAGTGGCTAATGGTATTGTCCAGCTGAACGTCTGTAGAATACAACAAAAAGACAGCATTTGAGAGAACATTCCAGCAAACCACTGCTAATATTGGACTTTACAACACATCGCTTTTGGCTTTAGACTCATTTGTCATTTTATTGTGCTTTTCTTCTTTTATCCTACCATTTTTCAGCTACCTGTCCTGCTAATTGCCATTAGTGTGATTTGTACCCAGTATTGTAAGTTGCTTTGGTTAAGTGTACACTAAAATATACAACTTTAGTTTTTAACAGTTAAAGCTATTGCTCATGTAATGAATGACTTTCAAAGTCCTAAATTATGTAAATTTAAATATTTTCAGGGAAACGGTGCCAGTTGTTCCACCTCTTGTGTGTGTGTGTGTTTGTAGTAAGTCCAGCATTTTCTCATGAGAGAACACTGACTGACCTCAGGTTGCATATATCGATCAGGAGGATTTGCTGCTTGATAGAATTGAATGTAATTGGGCAGTTTTTAATTGAGATGGATGGAACGGAAATTTTGCTCCATCAGCCCAAAATCAATATCCATCTGCTGTAATTTGGAGTATATGTCTCTCATTTTATTTTGCTTCGACAAAATATTGGATTGTTTCTGATGTGCAAGGCTTTGCAAATCCACTGTACTAGCAATGTCAGAGAAAATCCGTTATTGCTTGATCTTAGAAGTACTTTATGTGTTATATTTTATGGCTTAAGGACATTATCTCTCTGTTCTTTTTTCTTTTTTCTCTTCGCTCCCTCAGTACAGCCATATGCCAAAAGTTCGATGCAAAAGAAAAGCTCTTTGTTTCACAAACTAAAATCTTGGTGCAATACTGTATGTGTGAAGTTGAAATGACAGAGATACAGTATTTTTAGGGATAACATCTGTTGTCGGGTTCAGTTGCTAATGCCGAGAGCTACATTATTGATCAATCATTATTACAGTATGCTGAAATATTATGTTGCCGCGTGGTGTGCGTGAGTCAGTGAAACTGAGAAAGAAACAGAGAGAGTGTAATATGAGGTTCCTTGATTACATTAAAGAGCTTTTATTTTATTCACTAGAGAAGAAGCCTTCTGCTGTATCTCAATATCAGACCTTAATGATATCATCAGTGCTATTCTTGATGTGTGTGTGGTGGTGGTGGGGGGGGGGGTCAAGAGCACAGCTGAATTTAAACTTCACCGTAAATCTAAAGAACATAAAACAGCTCAGATAGCTGCTAGTGAATGCCTTAAAAAATAATTGTGAAAGCATTTTCTATGGTCTTTCATTTTAATATTTTATATTATTATAATTTTTTTATTATTATTTATATTATTTTTATTTTATATTGTTATTCATTTTTGTAAAAATATTTTTTGCTTATGTTTTTTTGACAAGATGATTATGCTGAATTGGTCATTATCTGGAACTGCAGTAATTTTCTCATAACATTAATTCTAACGTTAACCAACCTAAATAACCTAACCTAAATTGCTCACAGTTTCTTTCGGCTGTTTGCATTTTGCAATTCATTTTTCCTGTTCGTTTACACGACAGAGGCAATTTGGGGCCTGAAAAACGCATATTTTTGAAAACGGGTTTCAAAGAACAAGTTTTTGAAAATGCCACCATTATCGTTTCTGTGTAAACACCCAATATGGGAATCTTTGAAAACAGTGACATCATGCGTGTGTATAGTACATGTTAGGTATGTAGACATTTGTGGTAAATGTCGATTTTAAAGGCAAGCGCGAACAAACATACACAACAATGGTGAAAAATACGGTACTTTTGTTGCTGCTCAAGAGTTTGCTAACACTTCTTCAGCAAAGTATGGATTTACTTCACCAATATTACAACCAACAGCGAAGAAACATCATATACATATCATATACTGTATAGTGTTTCTGTAGCTCAATTGGTAGAGCATTGCGTTATCAAGCACAAGGTTGGGGGTTCGATTCCCCGGGAACACATGATAGGTAAAAATTTATATCCTGAATGCACTTTAAGTCGCTTTGGATAAAAGCGTCTGCTAAATGCATAAATTTAATTTAATTTTAATATACAACATATAATAGTTACTTCCCTACAGGTACTGTTTACTAACAAAGTGACTGTTTACTAACAAAGTGGCATTTCATACGTAATACAGCATTTTTTGCTGTTTTACATACTTGGCAATTTTTACATATGTGTAAATGCAATTTGTTTTGAAAACGTTGCCGTTTATACGTGAAACTTTCTAAAAACGCAAAGGAAAAACTTTTAAGTTTTTTTTTTGTAGCACACTTAATTTATATTGTGATTGAAATAAGGTACAATAATAAGTATAATTTTTTTTTTTTTTTTACAGAAATATTATATTATAGCATGTTTGCATATTGATTAATTAATGTGGGCAGCACATTCAGAGTTTTTTTGTTTTACATTTGTTTATGATGTTATTTATATTTCAGATTTTTATGAAGTTCCTTGAGTTTTAACTGACGGATATAACTTTTCTCTTTTTTTACTGCCAGGTGTGACCATGCAGTGGAGCCCTGAGCAGTCTCAGTGGGCGGAGCAACATTATGACATCACTTCCACCACTCGCTCACCAGGGCATAAGTTCGAAGCACTTAGTGATCCAAGGCTAACAGGTTCGACCTCAGCTGCAGCATATCAACATTCATGGGCAAACGATGACATTTCAGCTCTGACCGCTTCTAACCTGCTCAAGAGGTATGCAGAGAGATATTCTGCCATTCTGGATCTTCCCTGTGAGAGTGGACTTATGGGATATTCAGACACAGCCATCTCCGTTAGCGTTAGGGGACCTGGTGTTGTGAATAATGGGCCAACCCTTCTTAATGGACAGAAGGTGGAGGCAGAGCCTTGGATAGAGAGTGTCTACCATCCATTAGGTTGCATGCCCGAACTTCTTCCCAAAGCACCACACAGTGTGACGGATGTGTCTGTCAGTGCATGTAACTCACCGGTTATAGGCAATGGGAGTCTTCCGGAACCTAGTTTCTCAAGCAGCAGTTGTCACAGTCAGACTGGGAATCAGGAATACAGCAGCACTCCCTACAGCACTCCCTTCCTGCAGCCTGTAGGCAATTACGGTGGCTCTCTTTTCCACCCTACCCCTTCCCATGCAAGTCTGGTATCAACCTACAATGCTAACACCTCACCAAACCTAGCTGCGTACAGTTACCCTAACACCCGTTACCCCCTACAGGCCGTTCTTCCTGGTGGATACAGTCCTCCCTCTGCATATCTACCTGCAGGTATAACTCCTCCCAACCCTCTTCCAGCTGTGGGATACCCATACCAAGCCACCAGCCTGGGAGGTAGTGTCTCTGAAAGTGATGTCCCAAGTGCTACCAGCCTTTCAAAGTCATATTACCCGTCAACTCAAAACGAGATTGGAGTATTTGAGGAGTTTGATTTTGGCAGCAACTCTAATTCAGACTCTAGGTCTGAAGGCAGCCCTTCATACAGACCATCAGGAGATGAAACGGTGGATAAGCAAAATGGGTTCAACCAGTCGGCAGATGTAAAATCTTCATCTTTCAAGCCAGTTAATCATGGAGACTCTTTAAGAAGCCTGGGGACTCTCACAGTAGCCATGAGCAGACAGAACAATGGTACATCCGGACAATGCTTTCCATCTACCTCAGCTTCTATTGTCACTTCTCACCAACATCATTGCCTTGACACAAACACACCATGAGTGATTGTGCTTACACACAACCAGAAGTGCTTGAGTTGATGATTTGTGTGAGTGCTCCCCCTAGTGGATTGGAGGTAGAAAGGAGAGACTTGCTCAAAGTCATAGAGTTGGGGTTCAATGCAGGGACCTTAAAAACAGGTACAGCAGGGGAATTCTGCCCAGGAGGTCTCTTGGTGTGCTGTTCACTCTAAAGGACAGAAGGAGATTAGTTTCTCCATTCTGGAAAAAGGACTATGATGTTTATGCCCTGCCTAGCCGAGCCTAACAGGTAATTGCGAGACACTGACCTTCTCACTCTGATGGAATGGACAGACCTGTATATCCTCTATGACGGACACATATTTCTGAGAGGTTTGGAGAGAATTTGCTCCTCTATTCTGAGAGATATGCGAGCACATGAAGGGAATTTATATGTGTAATTGATGTGTTGTGGCTGCCATGGAGAAAAGGAGTCATGGTAACAGATGTGCTGGTTGGACACTAGCTATGGTGGACCATATTGCCATGGTGTGCATTCAGTGTGTGTTTGTGGTTATTTATGTGGTGAGTTTTAATTGTAAATTCTGTTCCCACTTTTTCCACAGGAGAATTTACAAATCCTGGTTGTTTAAAGTATGTGAGTGTGGGAGAGATAGATAAAACCTCAGGAAAGTGTCAGTCAGATAAATGGCGTATACCTGTGTTTGTGTGTAACAGAGAAGAAGAGGGCATTTTCACATACCATCCTTACGAAAAACCCAATTCAGTTGACTTGAACCAGGTGTTCCAAAGCAAAATGATTTTTGTCTGTTGCTAAGTTTGTATGCAGAGGATACCGATATGTTGCTAGACATCTTTTTTGGAGCTAAGTAACCAGATCATTCTATGAAACATTATGCAAAAGGTTTTTGCAGTTCTTTAGTATCTTAAAGCTGCTGTGTATCATTTTTTCTATGAGAAATTACATTTTCCTTTCGTAGGTTAATATGCAGAGAAAACAGTCAGTTATTTGTATGTTTACTTCCCAAAAAGTGTAAACAATATGGTTCTGTGGCGTTTTGTTTGAGTGGCCCAACCTACCAACACTGGCTTAACAATTGGTGTGAATTTGGTGTTGGGACTTTCTTTCGGTCTGACCAATGTTTTAAGCACAGGGGGAATGTTTGAACTGAAAAAAAAAAAATTTAATTTTATAATTCCAAACAAAAATTACAAACCGCAGCTTTAAAATTTGCTGTTAAATTTATAATGTTTAGTAATTCTCAGTCGTAGTGCTGTTCTGTCTATTCCATCAATTTCTGCTGTTGTCTCAAAAAATTTTGTAGACTATCTTTAAAGTTAAGCATATTGAGTGAAACATTACTTCAGACATAAAAACAAATGGAATTCAGATTATTTCGGCTACTTCCTGAGACAGTCTTGGCCTGCTTGGCCACCAAAAATAAAACATTGCCTTAAGGGCCAAGTGTCAAAAATGATCAGCGAGAAGGAGAGCACGTGACTTTGCATGTTTGTCTTCACTTAAGGTTTAATGCATTTTTAAAAAATAATCTTGAGTTTACTTTATCCCAAGCACTGGAAGTAGGTTTGGCTGACCTCACTACAAATCTTTCTGTTTACTTCCTTTCCCTTCTTAGTGAACCCTGCCACAGGGAATTAAACTATTATACTTATTTATGAAAGTAAATCACCAAAGCAGCAGTGTGGGAGCCAAATAAGAAAGAAATGTTTATCCAAATCGACTCCCTCTGTGTGAATATAGTCTTTTGTATTGCTGTGCAGTTTCAGTTCAGGAGGTTGAATTGACTTCATTCTAAGAGACAAATGGAAGGAATTCCTTGAAAAGGCTGCTTAAAGAACCATCATGTAAAAATTTAATTGTGAATTGAACCAAATCGGTTGAACTAAGTGGAACTGACCTCAATCGTGAGGTTGAATCTCAATCTGCAGTGGGGTACATCACTACATTGTTCCTGTGGTATTATTGTGTTATCTCATGCTCAGCCTGTTCATAACTTTCCTGTTGACTGCAAACTTTAAAACTAAAATGTGGAATTTATTTAAGCTAGTGTATCGTTTTCAAGTGATTTAGGACATAAACCATTACACTTTTCCTTACACAACTACACACATTCATCATTGTCTAGATCAGTGGTTCTCAATTCCAGTCCTCGCGTACAGTACCAACGCTTTGAATATTTTGCATGTCTCTCCCTTTTAACACACCTGATTGAGATAACTAGCTCATTAGAAGAGCGCTCCATGCATGAACTGTGTTCCGATTGACATGGTCCCCACACAGTGTTCTTTGCTCCTTATTCCCTGAGCAGGGGGAATCTATTGAAGTTGATTTCACTTCAGAATATTCATTCACAGATTTGCGATATGCCACTGCCGAGGACTACTGGTCTAGATGAAAGCACAGACATTCTTTAACTCTTTTCAACTGTTTACCAAAAGCTCCATTTATATTTCTTTGAGTTTAAAGATAAATGTTTTCTTCCACATTGCGTCATGTAAAGGTTTTTTTTTACGGTTTACTGTTTCATTCTGACTGCAGATTTTTTGTTTTTGTCTTGTTCCTTTTGAAAATTATGAGATGTTTATTTATTAGTATCACATCAGTTCCTGATCAACCCATCTGTTGTCTTATTAAAAAGGTTGTTTGGTATTAAAACAGAAGTAAGGCCACATGATGCTTGTTTGCCTTTTTTCCTCACATAGTTTCGGTAGATAGTTTTAAATTCAAACATCTGTAGCATTCTACACAAAACTCTGTTCCTAAACCTAGTGAGTGCATTGACATGAAGGCTGTTCCAAACAGTAGTCAGCAACATTGTGCATTAAGATTTTACTTTAAATGGACTATTACACTTGCTATTTTGTGCTATGTATTTTTGTGCTTATTAGTTTTTGGCCTAGCAACATGCTAACAGCAGTTGGAACCAACTGTGAGTGTTAGTGGAGTCTTTCTTGCTCTTTGCATACTATTTGTATGGCATATAAGTAGGATTGGGTACCAGTATGGCCAATAATATCTATGTGACCAGTATGTACTAGAATCGAATCAGAATGCAGATTTCGTTGTCTCATTTCAGTGCCACTTAAATGGTTGAGCTATCGATTGAAATATTTGTTCTCTGGTTCTCCGAGATGGATGCAAGGTTCACCAACACCACGAATGAAAAATTATTTCCAGTCTGAGAAAATTCACGAACACAAGTCAGAAAGCTCTAATAATACAAATCCAACACGTCTTTGTAGTGTCCATGAGTGTCCATGTTGTTTTCACATTCCAACTTAAAAGCACAACTTGGGAAAAGAGTGCATCTGAGGAGCGTGTGAATGCAGCAATAACACTTGCTCTGATGGCAGCAGGAAGATACAGTTACTGTAGCTAGCTAAGATAATCATTCTTAAATTAAAATGCCTAAAGCTAAACTTCCTTTTTAATGACTTGCAATGAGAAGCGTTTCTACCTGTTGTCCAACAAAAAAGAACACTATAACGTTTAACTCCACAACTTTTTTCCTTTTGTGATCTGATGTGGCTTCTTGTCACAGAATGAGGCAGAAAGTATGTTCTATACTCAATGGATTATTAATATACTTAGTTATGATGAAAATACCAAAGATGGCTTGAATAACACAGATTAACTATACATTGTCACAGTTGAGTGTTTAATGTCTTTGTTTTATCATTCAAAACGTTTATATCTTCTGTTTACTCAGAGCAATAGTAATGCCTTTGTCCATATTAGGGATTTCCTGAGTTATATTCCTTCTGTGATGCACATGTGGAGTTTTTTAAGTATCGGTTCGGGCACCGTTTACCCTTACGAAAAATAACCATGGTTTTATTATAGTAAAACTGCAGTAACCCATGGTTTTTTGGCATGTTGACTACCATTTGTATAACCACAGGTTTACTACAAATACCATGGTTAAACCATGGTTAATATAGCAAAACCATGGTTAATTTGTGGTTACCATGGTTTAACTATAGTAACCATGGTTTTTTGGTTTTATTTGTAGTAAAACGTACTCGGTTACTAAACGTAACCTCGGTTCTCTCTAGAAGAGCGAACGAGTACTGCGTCTTAGCTAAGACGCTACGGGAAAAGTCTCTTTTCACGAAATACTGAAGCAAAAAATTATCCTTAATTTTGTATTTTTGTAAAGCGCATTTGCAGCAGTACACAGCCATAGGCGAGACGGCTCGTTCGCTCATTGGCTTGTTCTGCGGCAACTGCACAGCCTATCGAGCGCGGGCTGATGCAACATCAGACCAATAAGGGCGCTTCGCGCCCTTCTTGCCACTTCCCGCCGAAACGGGTGTGGCCCAACCTATAAAAGGAGCTCGAAAAGGCTGACTCACCTGATTTATTTCATCGCCGAAGCGAACCAGAGTGAATCGTGCGCACGGCAGAGAACGCAGTACTCGTTCGCTCTTCTAGAGAGAACCGAGGTTACGTTTAGTAACCGAGTACGTTCTCTTACGAGAGCTCTCTCGTACTGCGTCTTAGCTAAGACGCTACGGGAACCCAATGTAAAACGCCGTGCGCGCAGGGATCACACACCAATAAACCTGAAGCAACGCCCAGGATTTACAGTGCACAGTCACCTGAGGGACTCACAGAGAGTCCAGGACAGAAAAGGGAAAAAGCCCTCCGTCCCATATCTAGCAGCATCCGTAGATGCGGCAATATGACGTCACACAGCCGAGGCAAGGCCTGACCAATGTGGCAATGCGGGTCTTACGCAATACTGCCCATATAACAGTCGGCAGCGCATAGCGCTCGTGAACTCAGAATTCCCCTCAGGGCCCTGATTCGCCTATACCGACAGCAGCCTTGCTTGCAAGGCGGGAACCTCCAGGTTATAGAACCTGATAAATGTAGACGGCGAGGCCCAACCTGCCGCCATACATATATCCTGCAAGGAGATCCCAGTAGACCACGCCCACGACGAGGCGATGCCTCTTGTGGAGTGTGCTCTGACGCCCAACGGGCACTGAAGGCCCCTGGAAGCGTAAGCTAACGCTATGGCGTCAACTATCCATCTGGATAGAGTCTGTCTCGAAACAGCCATTCCCTTGGAACGCCCACCGAATGAGACAAATAGCTGCTCCGTCTGCCGAAAGGCAGCAGAGCGAGACACATAAGCTCTTAAAACCCTGACAGGGCAAAGAAGACTCGAGTCTCCATCCTCCCCTGACACCGGCAGGGCAGACAGGGCAATAACCTGAGCCCGAAACGGTGTGTTGAGGGATTTCGGCACATAACCGTGCCTAGGTTTGAGTATGACTCTTGAGTCATTGGGCCCAAACTCCAAGCACGACTGGCTCACCGAGAGCGCGTGCAAATCACCCACACACTTCACAGAAGCGAGAGCCAACAAGAATACTGTCTTGAACGACAGATGCTGAAGGCTAATCGATTGGATAGGCTTGAAAGGGGGACCTTTCAAGGCCTCCAAAACCGCCGCGAGGTCCCACATAGGGACTGACGGAGGTCTGGGAGGATTCAGCCTCCTAGCTCCTCTGAGGAACCGGATGACTAAATCATTCCTTCCTATTGACTGACCGGACGCCGTTTTTCAGAAAACGCCGCGATGGCAGCCACATAAACTTTGAGCGTGGATGGGGCTCTGCCCTTATCCAACAGCTCCTGAAGGAAGGAGAGGACCTCCGTCACCTCACAACTAAGGGGTGAATAACCTCGAGCTGTGCACCAGCTGGAGAACACCGACCACTTCGAGGCATACAGACGTCGTGTCGACGGAGCTCTAGCCTGAGTGATGGTATTTAGCACTCTCACTGCGAGATCAGCGGGTAACCATTGAGTGCCCATACATAGAGGGACCACAACTCCGGTTGAGGGTGCCAAATCGAGCCCCTGGCCTGCGAGAGGAGGTCTCTCCTCAATGGTACCGGCCACGGGGCGACATCTGCTAACTGCATCAAATCTGGGAACCATGGTTGGTTCTTCCAAAGAGGTGCTACAAGCAGTATTGAACATCTCGTTTCTCTCACCCGTTCTATCACCTGCGGAAGGAGGGAGACGGGAGGGAACGCATAAGGCGGGCAGCACGGCCATCTCCGTGACAGCGCGCTTTCGTTCTTGGAAAAGAACGCGGGGCAGTGAGCCTCTTCGTGGGACGCAAAGAGGTCCACCTCCGCCATGCCAAATCTCTGCCACAACAGCCGGACTGTTTGCGGGTGTAGAGACCATTCGCCCGTAGGAACATTGCCTCTGGACAGCCTGTCTGGACCCAGATTCTGCAGTCCAGGCACATGCACTGCTCTCAGCGAGCACACGTTGCGCTGAGCCCAAATCAGGAGGCGTTCCGTCAGCCTGCACAGGTTTCGGGACCCGAGACCGACCTGGCGATTTATGTAGGACACCACGGACATGTTGTCCGAACGGACTATGACGTGGTGATCCTTGATATGGGGACAAAAGCGCGTCAGCACGTTCTCCACTGCCAGCATTTCCAGGCAGTTGATATGATGGAGCTTTTCCCATTCTGACCATAGGCCAAAGGACGGTCTGCCTTCGAGCAGCGCTCCCCATCCCGAAGTGGAGGCGTCCGTCGACACCATTTTCACACTCGGGGAAGTCCCCAGGCTTACACCTGACCGGTACCAGCCGTTCGCTGTCCAAGGTGCTAGAGCCGCAACACAGCTCTGATCGACCTTGAAATGCAGCCGGCCAGACGCCCACGCTCTGCGCGGCACCCGAGCCTTCAGCCAGAACTGCAGGGGGCGCATGCGGAGCAGGCCCAGCCGCAGAACCGGAGATGCTGAGGCCATGAAACCCAGCATCTTTTGACAGTGTTTGAGCGACACAGTCGCGCCACAGCGGAAAGAACTCGCTGCACGCTGAATGCCCATCGCGCGCTGTGGTGACAGCCGCGCCGTCATGGAACACGAGTTCAGAACTATACCCAGAAACAGGATCGTCTGACTGGGGTTCAGCGAACTCTTCACCCAATTGACACTGAGGCCGAGCTTCTCGAGGTGATCGAGTAAAACGGCTCTGTGGTCCATGAGCTCCGCTCATGATCGGGCCAGAACCAGCCAGTCGTCCAAATAATTCAGCACTCGTGTGCCTCTGAGTCTAAGAGGAGCGAGCGCTGCATCCATGCACCTCGTAAACGTACGAGGAGCTACGGACAAGCCGAATGGCAGGACTGCAAACTGGTATGCCTGGCCCTCGAAGGCGAATCTCAAATATCGCCTGTGGTTTGACGCTATCTGTATTTGAAAATACGCGTCCTTCAGATCTATTGACATGAACCAGTCCCCTCTGCGAATCTGCGCGAGGAGCTTCCTGGTCGTGAGCATTTTGAAACTGCGTTTCATCAATGCCTGTTCAGCTGTCTTAGATCCAGTATGGGCCGGAGACCCCCGTCTCTCTTGGGCACCAGAAAGTATCTGCTGTACAGCCCCCCCTCGCTTTGAGACACAGGCTCTACAGCCCCTTTGCTCAACAGTTTTGATATTTCGGCCCGAAGTATGTGTGCTACTTCTGTTTTGACCGTAGTTTCGACGCGCGCTGAAAAGCACGGTGGGCGTCGAGAAAACTGTAGCGTGTAGCCTCTCTTTATAATGCCTAGCACCCAATCCGAAACCCCTGGAAGCACTGACCATGCATTTGCATGAATGGCTAAGGGCTGGATGCGAAACGCGCTCTGTTGACTGGGCAACGGCGGCGCTCGAGTGTGCTGCGCATCTGAGGCGGGGAGCGCGCTGATCACAGCGGGCAGATCGCTCTTCCTCGACCCCGTTCCGGCGCTTAACCGACTGGAGGGAGGCTGACTGGAGGGAGGCTTAAACTCGCTGTCTGCCTGTGCAGAATGTACGTGCACGGGCCTCGTTTTTACAGAAGCCCCGCGCCGTATGTGACATAGTGTATGTGGGCACTGGGAAGTGGGCACGTTTACTATGCGGCGCGCTCGACCGATCTGTGTCGATCTTATGTGCGCTAGCCCTGTGTGCAGGGCTGTGCTTATATGTGGAGATGGGCACTGGGTAGTGGGCATCGTCACTGCATTTATAGCACCATCGGCCGTGGCCGGACGAGCATGCACGGGTTTCGTTTTTACAGAAACCACATGACGCGTGTGACATAGTAATTGTGGGCACTGAGGGGTGGGCACGTTTACTATGCAGTGTGCGCGACCGACTTGAGTCGACATTATGGGCGCAGGCCCTGTGTGCAGGGCTGTGCTTACATGTGGAGATGGGCACTGAGGAGTGGGCATCGTCACTACATTTATAGCACCATCGGCCGTGGCCGGACGAACGTGCACGGGTTTCGTTTTTACAGAAACCACATGACGCGTGTGACATAGTGATTGTGGGCACTGAGGAGTGGGCACGTCTACTATGTAGTGCGCGTGATCGACTTGAGTCGCTTTTATAGGCGCGAGCCCTGTGTGAAGGGCTGTGCTTATATGCGGAGATGGGCACTGAGCAGTGGGCATTGTCACTACATTTATAGCACCATCGGCCGTGGCCGGGACACCAGAAATTACACCTTTTTCGGGAAATATCTGGGTAGCCGTGATAACGGTTTTCGTGTGCAGGCAAGCGGGCAACCGTACAGGCTTGCGCATTGCAAACAACGCTGAAATAGTCACAATCTCTGGAAACTGAAACAGCGGCGCGCTTAGGTGAGAGCCCGGCCGCAGCGGAACTCGTACACTGGCGCTTCGATGAAGCAGCCATCGTGTGTAGTGCCGACGCAGCGTCATGCAGCATGCGTAGATGGCTTTCCCAGGATGGCTTCGGGGCTCCCGGCCTCACCGTAATCCTCTGCCGCGGTCCCCGCGGCGCGGGCCGACGGCCAGTAGAGCGAGAACGGGGGTCTCGAGCTGCGTTGCTGAAGCTGTTGTGATAACGGCTTTTGTGTGCAGGCAAGCGGGCAACTGTGCAGGCTTGCGCATTGCAGAAAACGCTGAGACAGTCACAATTCCTGGAACTGAAACAGCGGCGCGCTTGGGTGAGAGCTCGGCCACAGCGGAACTCGTACACCTGCGCTTCGATGAAGCAGCCATCGTTAGTAGCGCCGACGCAGCGTCACACAGGAGGCTTTAGATGGCAACACCGCTTTTGCCGCCGTCCAGCAGAGGGCGGACAAAGGTGCGTCGCTATCGCCTGTTCCACCGGCGGAAGTGAGTGGTAGTTCCTGTTTTTAGCATCATCAGTGTGGAGAATGCTAGTGAGACAGACGAACGAGTTCATGCTGAATATGGAGCGTTCCAAGCCTTCGCCACCTCTTCGTGAAGCTCAGGAAGAAATGAGGCGGGCTTTGAGAAGTACGCTCATCCGAAAGGGAAATACCATCCAGCCGGGAACGAGAGGGGGGGGCGCTGGTGCAAACCACTCGCGGCCGAGACTCATCGCGGCCAACACGATCATTCGCCCCGGCTCCTTCTCGATGTCAGCTCGTCTGCTGGGCTTCTGAGCAGAAGGCGCGAGATCCTCGGAGCTCGCCCAGCCCTCACTGCCCGAAGCTAGCAGAGAGCGCGTGTCCTCTTCCCCCGACGCGGCCCTGAGATCGACTTCCTCGGACGACGCGCCGGCAAACAGCGGGCGCTGCCCACCGGGAAGCGATGCAGGGGGGGCCGGTGAAGCAGGGCGAACCGGCGAGCTCGGTTGAGCTGAAGACGGTTCCGGAATCCGCTGGAAGCGATGCTTTTACGGCGCTTAAGCGCAGCGGAGAATGCAGGCTCAGAGAAAAAGGCCAGGCGAGTCCTCAGAGTCACCATGGCAACAGCTCGCAGTGGGGGCATCCGCCGTCAGCGTGCGAGCGCTGCATGATCTTCACCCAGGCAGGAGACACAGATGACGTACCGGTCTCCCTCGCTGAGTGGGGCTCTGACGAGCCGCAGGAAGGCATCTTAAAAAAGACGCGAGCTCTTTTACGAGTGTGTGTCGCAGGGCGAACACACACACACACATAAAGAACAGCTTGTATATAACAGGATTGAAAGGATATAGGCGCCGGATAGCGCAGCAGGAACGGCAATGGAAGGCGGCGATGCCAGCAGCTTCAGAATGGCTCGTCCTGCTGATGTGCTTTCTCAGACGGCGCTTGCTTCCTCCGTGATCCAGCGATGCGTGAGCTTCGCTGAAGAGATGAAAAATCAGGTGAGTCAGCCTTTTCGAGCTCCTTTTATAGGTTGGGCCACACCCGTTTCGGCGGGAAGTGGCAAGAAGGGCGTGAAGCGCCCTTATTGGTCTGATGTTGCATCAGCCCGCGCTCGATAGGCTGTGCAGTTGCCGCAGAACAAGCCAATGAGCGAACGAGCCGTCTCGCCTATGGCTGTGTACTGCTGCAAATGCGCTTTACAAAAATACAAAATTAAGGATAATTTTTTGCTTCAGTATTTCGTGAAAAGAGACTTTTCCCGTAGCGTCTTAGCTAAGACGCAGTACGAGAGAGCTCTCGTAAGAGAACCATGGTTAATTTTCATAAGGGTAGGCACAGGTACCATTTTAAATATCGATTTGGCACCGATATCATAAAAAAGCCAAACGATACCCAAGCCTACATATAAGGGACTATTTTCATTAAGGCATGTTTGAAGTTTCATAACTATTAGGATGTTGCTTATGTAGGCAGCCAAGCTGCTCACTAGGTTTTGAAACAGAGATATTGACCTCCATTAGATACTTTCCAACAAAAGATTCAAGTGTATTTAAGGGAAAGAGGTTGTCTGCAGAATGTACTGTACCAAGTGATGTAACAAACTGAAGTAATGGTTCCTCAGATACTCCTTGCAGACAGCAGAGATAATAGGTGCCATGGAATGAGTGATATTGAAAACCGTACATCATAATCATATCATAAAGTTCGTTACCACTTTTACAGCCATGAAAAAAATAAAATAAATAAACCTGGCCAGAAACCTCTGTAATTATGTAGTGTTTGCAGTAATGGTGCACTTAACTCTCTACAGTTGTTTTGTTGTACATCAAGACTTTGGACAGCTGTGTTTGGTATTTTTGAATGCTGGAATTAGTGTTAAAGTTACATTACAACCACACATGATGTTTCACTGTGTGTAAACCACATTTAGTGGTTGGTGACTCCTTTCTGAGTTTCAAAATACAGCATTTTACAGCTTATGTTCTTAATATATAAAATACAGTTACATTCAGAACTGAGATGTGATGTACTGTAATTGCAGTCAAAAAGAGAGTGTGTTGCCATATTCTCAATCGACTCTGTTGTGTTTGTTTTCATGACTTTTGGAGTATTGTAAACAATTTGCTAATTAAATATGTTTATCTTACCTTGTTTGCTGTGTTGAATGGATGTGAAACACTCTATGTGAGTTATACATTTTGGAGAAACCCAGAAATCTTACAAAACCACTTTTTAGGGTGAAAGATACTGTAAAAAATATTAATTCAGGTAAACATTTATGGTGTAAATGCACAAACATATGTGTGAATAGATTTCTTTTAGAAGTAGTGTTATGGTTAGTTAGCTTTTATCAAACTCATAACGCACATTTTCTCATTGAAATAGCTAAGGCTTTATGTGTGTGTGTGTGTGTGTGCAATGAAAGATGGTTCTGATATTTAACTCACTAATAAAGCATCTCACAGACTTTAATTTTTTCATTCTCTTTTTGTGATGTGTTCATCAAAATTTTTTTTCATCACTTATTATGTGTAGTATTGCAGTTTATAGATGGATAAACTGTACATAATTGTGGGAAAACTGCATGTTGTGAGTGTGGTTGTGTGTTAGACCTGTGATGGGTGAGATTCTGGAATAGGCTTCAGCATCACATACAAGTGGTTAAGAAAATGGATAACTAATTCTAATAGTATATAGGCCTACACAGTGAACAGGTTTATGTTTGCTGTGTTATTCAGGTAAATTAAATAATTTAGTTCATTTGTATTTTTCAGGTGTTTATTGGTGTTAAAGTGTGCGTAGGAGGATATCTTCCAATAAGCTTTTTCTTCAAGGTTTTCTGTGCTGTTTTTCCTGTTATATTCTCACACAGTGACTTCTGTTTTAATGGCTTTGTTTTTGTTTTGTTTTGTTTTGTTTTTCTGCATTAAATGTAATTTTTAACAATTTAAGTATGCAGGGCAGTAATTCTGTTTAAGGACCCTTAAATGGACAGTCTATGCAAATTAGGGGAAATTGTGCAAAGGCAGAAGAGAGAAAGAAAAACATGAATAAATTATGCAAATAACAAAAGGACTTGACCATTTAAAAGCTTAAATTTCCAGTAATAAGCGCAGTGTTAAATTTATGAAATGACAGTCCTTCAGTTTGTGTGTGTGTGTGTGTGTGTGTGTGTGTGTGTGTGTGTGTGTGTGTGTGTGTGTGTGTGTGTGTGATAGATTTGACATGGGGTGAATGAACACATATACCACTAAATGCCAGTGTGCATGTCTGTGTGTGCATTAAGCCTTTCTGGATGACGGTACATTTGCGGGGTAATTATGCATGTAGTATTGGAATGAAGTTCAAACTGCAAGTCCATTTATGTGTCTGTTTGTATTTTCTCTTACTTTAACAGCTAGGCAACATATTTAACCTTTCTTTGTAACTTATTATCGTTCTTTCTTTTGAACAGATTCATTTCAATGAATTTAGAATGAATGTGTGTGTATACTTTTTTTGTGTGCAACCACATTTTGGAGACAAATTGTGTACCCAGAAGTGTGCTAAACCTGACAAATCTCTCAAAACCTAGTTTTTTAATAACAAGAAAGATTTTTAACAATTTTAAAAATGCATACAATTTTCTGTTAGGGTTAGGTTACAGATATAAAAACAATAGATAGGTGTGTGTGTGTGTGTGTGTGTGTGCGCGTGCACAAAAGTTACCTACTGCTTACTTCATGGTGAACAAATAAGGTTTCAATCCTTCAGTCTTCACACTGGATGACCACAACAAATGCACTTTAACACAGAAAAATCACCCAATCATTATCCAACTATATTTTTCTGGAAAATTCCAACAATTAAATTAAACATATTTATGTACTTGACATCTATACCTTGTTTGCTAAGGCAACAATCACTATTACTATAGCAGTTTTCATGATAGACAATATTTTAACCTTCTTCTTGAAGAATGCTCAGTCAGTCAGTGCTTTTAGAGTATAATTCTCATTCTGTTTTGGGTTTCGACAGAAACTCAGAACACCCTATCAACCATATAGCAATGCAAATGACTAACACCTTAGCAGTCACCCTTAACAGCTTTCCATTGCATACATTTTCTTTACAAAAGGTCAAATCTAGTTTATTTCTCTCTAAAAAGTTCTCTAAAAGCTTCCAAAAAATAGTTGAATTACATGTAGAGCTAAGAGCAAAAAAAATTAAAATTAAAAAAAAAAAAAAAACAGACCTATGGCTGACCGGTTCATCGTATGGTCCAATCAGCTGCCCTGGCATTTGATCCTCTTTTTAATGTGCCTGCAGTTGCGGGAACATTTCGTTCTAGATGAGCGCTGATAACTGTGATGATGTCTTCTAATCTCAGACAATTATCTACATGTTATTGTGGTTAAGCCAGAATGAAGATGTATTCATCATCACGATTCTCTATTTTAATAGACTCATTAATTACCCCCAACACAAGTCATTCAAATGTAAGGTAGAGTACTCATTTGAATAATCATAGTACTGCCTTGGCAGGCACTGAGACCCCTTGTTCACAACTGAGAGTTAAACACTGAACCGTTAAAAATATACCATTTTGATTTGAGGTTTTTTTTTTGTTACATAGAGATGTCTTTCAGAGATAGATAGATGTGCTTTATCCCATCTTTATCTCCAGTTTTGAGCTAATTTTCTCTGTCTCTGCTTTCATGTCATGTCTCTACTTTGGATAGGCTACACTTTTACACCACTGAAGCCTGTGATTTTAATCGAATTAACTGACTTATCTCCTGGATACCCGGATTTCAAGGGTTTGAGAGTCCCGTTCTATGGCCCAGATGGATTTAAAAATAAAAGAAATTAATATAGTTTCTTGCGCTGTATCATTTACATTTCACCAGGTTAAAAT
This sequence comes from Carassius carassius, assembly GCF_963082965.1. Lineage (NCBI taxonomy): Eukaryota > Metazoa > Chordata > Actinopteri > Cypriniformes > Cyprinidae > Carassius > Carassius carassius. The sequence continues at coordinate 28,790,045 of NC_081764.1, read as the reverse complement.
AATATCTTAAGCTTTATGCTTGATTTATTTGTAACACATTAACCTCAAAACCTTTTCAGCATTCTCTTTCTGCAAATTGTATTATGTAGCGATATGATGACAGCAACTAAAATACTATCAGACACTCCAACGCAGGTCAGTTCTTCACGAAAGATGGATAAAAAGGCTCATAGAAAACAAAAACCTCGAAAAATTATATAGCCTACGACCCGCCAAATCCAGGCCAAATCACAGAGCTGTCGATTCAAACGGGACTAATATAATCACAGGACCTCTGTGTTTGGTGAAATTTGGTAGGTCTTTTGTGGGGGAATTTTGACTTTACAAGTTACAGACATGGCCGATTCGCATGGGAATAAGATAACAGACAACCTCCGCAAATATTGCAAATGACTGGAGGTCACTAGGTAATACTAATCCTTTTCGAATAGTGCTTTAGAGGGCTTTTTTGCTTTTGTTAACCTGTTACCAGACCCCCCATTATGGGACTCAGAGCTGAAAGTGCTCTACCAAACTTAAAATTGTAACAGTTCCTTACTTCAGTGTGTAACCCTATAACTCTAGCACTCTCTATCTAATTCTATTATACTTGCACTCTTTTCATTTACTAATTTCTTGTTTTCTTTATAAAAAAAACACTAGCTTTTCTTTTTGTATTCTACCCGTTTTCTTTTTTCCAACAAAGTTGTCTTTCGTTCCAACATAAGAAAACATTTCAGGAATCTGAAATAGCATTAAGATGCATTTACACAGTTTAAAGGGTCATATGACATTGCTAAAAATAACATTATGTTGTGTATTTGGTGTAATGCAATGTATTTATGCGGTTTAAGGTTCAAAAAACATTATTGTTGCCTCTCTATGCCCCGCCTTTGGCCAGATTCCAGTGCATTGTGATTGGCGGAATACCTCAAGCATGTGATGGAAATGTTACGCCCCTTAACATATCGTGATGCCGTGTCCCGGTCAGAACACCGTGCAACAAGACAAAACCAATAAAACCTATTACAGATGAGGCATTTGTTGCATCCAGTGGGGATATAATTACTGATTATAATGACTTGTACTATCTTTTTACGCATTGTGTTGCATAGCGCCATGTAAACATAAAAAATTTGTGATCGGAGAAGTGACAAACAAGTGCTACTCTACCCTGCTCAAAACTTGTGTTTGAATCATCAGTGGCAAATTCTTTAAATATAAAAACTTACTTACAGGAGTCAGTTGTGTCCTCTTTTGGAAGGCCAAACAAAGTAGTCTCACTTTCACAATGAAAGTTTCTCCATGACATTATGGTAGCAGCAATAACACTACATTGAGAATCAAAGTTACGCCTTCTTTCTTTACGTGTAAATTTGGACAGTGTTATGCAAATCTTCCCACACAGTGACATAGACATGTGGGGGCATATTTATACGAGGCATTTTAGGAGGGTGTGGACTAGTCTTAATTTTTATAAAGAATATCTCTTTGGGTTTGAGCCTTTAGTCTTTGCAACTTCAGGGAAATTATCTATGCACAAACAGCTTGTAACACTCCAAAGAAAAGGGAAATTTTTAATTGCATCATATGACCCCTTTAAGTTAGAACAACTTGAACAGCAACAAACAATAACAATACAGCAAAATAATTAACTAACTTCGATCATCTAGACCATTATTAAACATAAAAAAAATAATAATAATCAAAGTTTACTCAGTAGTGCTGCATACTTGCACCGCTTGCACAGGAATTTGTGCCAGAAATAACAATTAAAATGCAACTTTGTAAAACCGACTGTCCTAAATTGATGCTATAAGTAGCATCATATTAATGCTATAGAAAGCGTATGCATTTGGCACCTATATTTTTAAAATAAACCATTATATTTCATAATTAAAATCTATTTACACACTCATACAGGAGTGAGCCCCCTCATGTCCCCAAGTTAAGTATAATTTCCCATTTGCTCCAACAACAAAAGAGAAAAACGCCATTGCCTTTCTGTGACTTTATAAAAGAGGAAAATACAGAGAGATTGATTTCAGCAATCCAAAGATTTAAAGATTTACAGTCATTACCTCAGCAGCTATATTAGGAATCCACTCAAAGCAGTGTCAGATCTTTTTTTTATCACAAAGAACAATGTTATAATAAATGCACACTGAAATTTTAAAGAATGAACATAGAAATGGCTAAACTGCTTACAAAAACGCATCCTCAAGGTCTGTCAAAAGCAAAGTCCTCAAGCTTTCTGGGTTTGTGTTCCACAGAAGAATGGAAGTCTTGCCTTGGGTTTAAAAGTTTACGCTCTACTGTGTCTGTTACTTCCTGCACTTTAGCCTTTTTCCTCCTTGGCATTGAATCTTATTGGTTGAGAATGAGGTAAAGAGTGAATTTTAACCTATTGAAATACAAATAACTCTAATGTACCAGCCCTTCATTCTAAAATGCCAGCCGTGCATCTATGGGTGTGATGCATCGTGTCTCTGGAGACACATTACATGGCTAATGGTCTGAGCGTGCTTCATTACTGTTTTAATCCAACAAAGTGAGATCATTTCAGAACACAGACACACACCCTTGTTGTCTCTTTCTTTCTTTCTTTCTTTCTTTCTTTCTTTCTTTCTTTCTTTCTTTCTTTCTTTCTTTCTTTCTTTATTTATTTTTTGATCAACAGTTTGTCTCTGTCTGTGTTTCTTGTGGAAACATAAATGCAAATATCATAGGATTGTGAATAAATGGTTTTGGGTGTCCCACTGTCTGTAAAGGCTCGCTGTCACCACGCATTTCTGAAGCCACCCTTCAGCAGACGAACCTTGCTACCTCCACCTTTTTATCTCTTCCTCTCTCTCTTTTTCTTCCTCTCTGTAAATGCCATCTGAGAAGAGAACATTCTGACAGGCTGACCTTGAGTCAGCACCTATAACTCAACAAGTACTTACAGTATGAAACAGATTGCTTTTATATGGGCCCGTAAAACAGATCCATGTATCTGTCTGTTCACTATGACTCATATACACCTGTCAATCATCTGGCTGTGGCTTTTTCTGTGAACATCTTGGTTCACAGTAAAGCCTCTTTGAGACACTGCACACGTGCAGTAAAAAAAAAAATCTGAATTCATAGTGCAAAGTAATTTTTTCTATTCAAATGCACACCTCAACAAAATCACTAGTTTCTAGAGGTATTCTAGAATGATCAATTATTTCCATATATATCTATTCAAGTCATCTCATATATATATACATATCACAGTAAAACGTACTCGGTTACTAAACGTAACCTCGGTTCTCTCTAGAAGAGCGAACGAGTACTGCGTCTTAGCTAAGACGCTACGGGAAAAGTCTCTTTTCACGAAATACTGAAGCAAAAAATTATCCTTAATTTTGTATTTTTGTAAAGCGCATTTGCAGCAGTACACAGCCATAGGCGAGACGGCTCGCTCGCTCATTGGCTTGTTCTGCAGCAACTGCACAGCCTTCTTGCCACTTCCCGCCGAAACGGGTGTGGCCCAACCTATAAAAGGAGCTCGAAAAGGCTGACTCACCTGATTTATTTCATCGCCGAAGCGAACCAGAGTGAATCGTACGCACGGCAGAGAACGGAGTACTCGTTCGCTCTTCTAGAGAGAACCGAGGTTACGTTTAGTAACCGAGTACGTTCTCTTACGAGAGCTCTCTCGTACTGCGTCTTAGCTAAGATGCTACGGGAACCCGATGTAAAACGCCGTGCGCGCAGGGATCACCCACCAATAAACCTGAAGCAACGCCCAGGATTTACAGTGCACAGTCACCTGAGGGACTCACAGAGAGTCCGGGACAGAAAAGGGGGAAAGCCCTCCGTCCCATATCTAGCAGCATCCGTAGATGCGGCAATATGACATCACACAGCCGAGGCAAGGCCTGACCAATGTGGCAATGCGGGTCTTACGCAATACTGCCCATATAACAGTCGGCAGCGCATAGCGCTCATGAATTCAGAATTCCCCTCAGGGCCCTGATTCTTCTATACCGACAGCAGCCTTGCTTGCAAGGCGGGAACCTCCAGGTTATAGAACCTGATAAATGTAGACGGCGAGGCCCAACCCGCCGCCATACATATATCCTGCAAGGAGATCCCAGTAGACCACGCCCACGACGAGGCGACGCCTCTTGTGGAGTGTGCTCTGACGCCCAACGGGCATTGAAGGCCCCTGGAAGTGTAAGCTAACGCTATGGCGTCAACTATCCATCTGGATAGAGTCTGTCTCGAAACAGCCACTCCTTTGGAACGTCCACCGAACGAGACAAATAGCTGCTCCGTCTGCCGAAAGGCAGCAGAGCGAGACACATAAGCTCTTAAAACCCTGACAGGGCAAAGAAGACTCGAGTCTCCATCCTCCCCTGACACCGGCAGGGCAGACAGGGCAATAACCTGAGCCCGAAACGGTGTGTTGAGGGATTTCGGCACATAACCGTGCCTAGGTTTGAGTATGACCCTTGAGTCATTGGGCCCAAACTCCAAGCACGACTGGCTCACCGAGAGCGCGTGCAAATCACCCACACGCTTCACAGAAGCGAGAGCCAACAAGAATACTGTCTTGAACGACAGATGCTGAAGGCTAACCGATTGGATAGGCTCAAAAGGGGGACCCTTCAAGGCCTCCAAAACCGCCGCGAGGTCCAACATAGGGACTGACGGAGGTCTGGGAGGATTCAGCCTCCTAGCTCCTCTGAGGAACCGGATGACTAAATCGTTCCTTCCTATTGACTGACCGGACGCCGTTTCAGAAAACGCCGCGATGGCCGCCACATACACTTTGAGCGTGGATGGGGCTCTGCCCTTATCCAACAGCTCCTGTAGGAAGGAGAGGACCTCCTTCACCTCACAACTAAGGGGTGAATAACCTCGAGCTGTGCACCAGCTGGAGAACACCGACCACTTCGAGGCATACAGACGTCGTGTCGACGGAGCTCTAGCCTGAGTGATGGTATTTAGCACTCCCACTGCGAGATCAGCGGGTAACCGTTGAGTGCCCATACATGGAGGGACCACAACTCCGGATGAGGGTGCCAAATCGAGCCCCTGGCCTGCGAGAGGAGATCTCTCCTCAACGGTACCGGCCATGGGGCGACATCTGCTAATTGCATCAAATCTGGGAACCATGGTTGGTTCTTCCAAAGAGGTGCCACAAGCAGTATTGAACATCTCGTTTCTCTCACCCATTCTATCACCTGCGGAAGGAGGGAGACGGGAGGGAACGCATAAAGCGGGCAGCACGGCCATTTCCGTGACAGCGCGCTTTCGTTCTTGGAAAAGAACGCGGGGCAGTGAGCGTTTTCGTGGGACGCAAAGAGGTCCACCTCCGCCATTCCAAATCTCTCCCACAACAGCCGAACTGTTTGCGGGTGTAGAGACCATTCGCCCGTAGGGACATTGCCTCTGGACAGCCTGTCTGGACCCAGATTCTGCAGTCCAGGCACATGGACTGCTCTCAGCGAGCGCACGTTGCGTTGAGCCCAAATCAGGAGGCGTTTCGTCAGCCTGTACAGGTTTCGGGACCCGAGACCGCCCTGGCGATTTATGTAGGACACCACGGACATGTTGTCTGAACGGACTACGACGTGGTGATCCTTGATATGGGGACAAAAGCGCGTCAGCGCGTTCTCCACTGCCAGCATTTCCAGGCAGTTGATATGATGGAGCTTTTCCCGTTCTGACCATAGGCCAAAGGACGGTCTGCCTTCGAGCAGCGCTCCCCATCCCGAAGTGGAGGCGTCTGTCGACACCATTTTCACACTCGGGGAAGTCCCCAGGCTTACACCTGATCGGTACCAGCCGTTCGCTGTCCAAGGTGCTAGAGCCGCAACACAGCTCTGATCGACCTTGAAATGCAGCCGGCCAGACGGCCACGCTCTGCGCGGCACCCGAGCCTTCAGCCAGAACTGCAGGGGGCGCATGCGGAGCAGGCCCAGCCGCAGAACCGGAGATGCTGAGGCCATGAGACCCAGCATCTTTTGACAGTGTTTGAGCGACACAGTCGCGCCGCAGCGGGGTTCTGCACGAGCCGCACGAAGGCATCTTTAAAAAGACGCAGCTCTTTTGTGAATGTGCGTCGCAGGGCGAACACACACACAGAATATCACAGAACAAGGATTATAAAGGATATGGGCGCCGGATAGCGCAGCAGGAACGGCAGTGGAAGGCGGCGTTGCCAGCGGCTTCAGGATGGCTCGTCCTGCTGATATGCTCTTCCAGACGGCGCTTGCTTCCTCGTGATCCAGCGATGCGTGAGCTTCGCTGAAGAGATGAAAAATCAGGTGAGTCAGCCTTTTCGAGCTCCTTTTATAGGTTGGGCCACACCCGTTTCGGCGGGAAGTGGCAAGAAGGGCGCGAAGCGCTTATTGGTCTGATGTTGCATCAGCCTGCGCTCGATAGGCTGTGCAGTTGCCGCAGAACAAGCCAATGAGCGAGCGAGCCGTCTCGCCTATGGCTGTGTACTGCTGCAAATGCGCTTTACAAAAATACAAAATTAAGGATAATTTTTTGCTTCAGTATTTCGTGAAAAGAGACTTTTCCCGTAGCGTCTTAGCTAAGACGCAGTACGAGAGAGCTCTCGTAAGAGAACAAAATATTGCAGTGAGAGTTTTTTCCTAATACCATGCAGCATGCTGTTCTTCAGACAACCTAAGTCTGAATCAAGGCTTGTGGTTCTTTGTGTTCTTTCTGATCCCGTCCCCACTTTCTCTCCCAATTCACTTCTTGACAAGTCTCCACTAAAGCCCAAGACTACACAAATAAATAAATGTCCCATTTCACTAGAAAATGTGAATGTATCAATGTATCATTTTGACTTTAAAATGCTTTAGAGCAATATTAAGGCACTACGTTATGGAAAAAACACAGAAAATTCTTTCATAAATGGACTGGTGCACTGCAAGCAGGACCATCACAGTATTCCCACTTGATTTCAAACTGACTCTTTCCCTGCCCTCAATACGGATCTCTCACATTCCTATCCATCAAGCGCTCCGCCAGAGCTTTAGCTAATGTGTAAGTGCCCTTCTCTGAAATGACTGTCTACTGTGATTATTTATAGTATCAGACAATGATGTAGACATACAGAAGATCTGTACGTCCTCGTCTGTGAAGTGCTCATGAAGGTATAATTAACCACACAGCCTCGAGCCTCCGCATTTCAGTCTCAGCATATTAAACACAGCATGTCTCTGCCACTTTTGGCATCCTAAGTATGTCCATGAGTTGTACAGACAAAGGAAAGGCTTTGTTTCTCTTTCATAATTGCATTGTGTGGATGCTTACGCAGTGACCAGCGAACAGTCACGAGGCGAGACGGCACAGCCGCTACACGCGCGCTCTCCTTGCTCTGTAAATTAGCATACCATCTGAATTCAATGAGCATATGCAACTTTGGGGTCAATATGCATGTCAGCGGCGTGTGTGCATATGAGAAAGAGGGAGGGAGACAGAGAAAGGGCTCTCTCCAAGAAAGTCAAGTGGGGTTGACGGCTGAACAGTCTCTCTGCTTCTGTGTTCAGAATGGATGATTCTATGCCTTTTCCTATACTTTGGAAAGTCAATCTCAGACTAACCCTAGTGAATAATCACAATTCCTTCTCTGTGCGTTTCAGCATAGGACAGAAACACAACACACACATACACAGAGGTATCTTTGAATCTTTGAGAGGAAGCTAATCCAAACCAGTTTAATAACTTGTGTCGATAAGGATGTCAATTTAATGCTTCTCCAAAAGACTGTTAATATCTTCACATGCTTAATGTCCTCAGCTATCACTAAGTTTGACATCATTACACCCCCATTTTGCAATCTGCTTTTCGCTAATAATTATGCATAGCAGTTTTGTTTAATTACATTATGAGTTTAATTTGCCTCCATTTAAGCGCTTCAGCATTACACATCTATCAAAGCTTTCTAGCTCTCCGACCATGCGTGCGTCTGTGTGGTGGGTAATTATGAAATTGTATAGCTGAAAACACACACACAGGCATACGCACTGATGGCCATCACAACTACCATTAATTACCTTTGCAATTAATTGCATCTTTTATTGTTATTATTGTTTAAACGGCTCTATAAAACAAAAGCCAATAAAGAAAAATCTATGATCCATTATAATCAGCAGTGGTGGGTGAGCAAAGAGGGTTGAGAGAAAAAGGAGAGAAACTATGTAATTACCGCCCTTCAAACCACAACAGCACCATTTTAATCAGGCCTGTACAGAGCCCCAGCACTCACACACACACACACACACACACACACACACACACAAACACATGTACCTTCTCAGGTAGAGAAGTCTAATTGAGGATGAGGGCTGAAAATTAAAATTAAAGCTTAACATTAGACACACATAACCTTGAGAGACAATTTGAAGTAGCAAATTCTCACAGAAAGAGAGAAATGTTACAACCTTGCATAAAGAACGTTAACAAAAAATGAGTGGGTTGGCATAATGAGTTTTTTTTTCTATATTAAATCCCTTTTTTATGCCATGAATCCATTTCTTCAAACCCCTCAGTCAGGAAGAGCTCTTTCCGTTAATCACTTCATTTTCACACTCAAATGGGTCGGCCCACTCGCAGACCTTGACTAAGTATCCAATGGAGGGATGGAAAGAATGCAAATGTGGGGCAAAATTATGAAAATGTGAGGTTTGGATAGAATGTTACTGTGAGAAGTAATTACGGGTGTTTGGTGGATGGAGATCCAGCCCCTTTTCGCTTTCACTGATGAGACTTGCTGAGGCAAATACGAGAGTGTGGAGCTAATGACTCTTAATGTGGTGATGTTGGCCATAATTTCATACTCCTCGCTCTTAATAAGCATAGATGTAATGAATTGGTATTTAGAGGAGAAACTGTTTCCATATATCCGTTTAATGCCATTACTGAGCAAATTAACCTTGCAGGAGATTCATTAAGCTCTGTTCCGATTGGTTGATCATGCGGGTGAAACAGGAAACGTATTAAGGATGGACAACCTTTAAAACGCAGAGCCTGAAAGTTTTAGTGTCAGACAAAGTAGTTAATAACCACAGCTGTAATTGTGCATGTCACGAGCGGGCGAGCCCACTGTTATGACTAAACAACACTTCGACCCTTCCCCGAGCCCACCTCTGGTGCGGAGCTGATTGACTCGTGATGTTTGAGAACCACTCTGAGTTCAAGTAGGAGTTGAATCGTTCCATAGAGAGGTCATAAATGAGAAGATGATTGACATATGTCTTTATGACTCAGTCACTTTGAATGATGTTCTACCATCGGCAAGAACAGATGAGACAAAGATTTAAAAAAAAGAAAACATGTCTTGTCATCAATCTTACTTGTGAGAGCAAATCAGTTTGATTCAGTATCTTGATATAGCATTCATTCACTTCTCTCCTTTTTTTCTGTGGTTTTTTTTTTCTCCATACTGGTTTCATCTCAGTACGGCTGTTTAACCATATTTAATTCTGAACACATACCAAACTACTTTCTGTATTGATAATAAAGAACTTCTAAAAAAACAAATAATTCTATTCTAAACAAGTTTAGTCATTAAAAGTCTCAAAGGGACAGTTCGCCCAAAAACTAAAATTCGGAAAATTTCAAGTTGTTTCAAACCTTTAAGAATGTATTAGTTTCTGCTGAACACAAAAGAAGATATTTTGAAGAATGTGGGCAACAAAACATTTACCGGTCCACACTGAGTTCCATAGAATTTTTTTCCATACTGTGGAAGTCAATGGGGACCAGCAACTGTTTGGTTACAAGCATTCTTCAAAATATCTTCTTTTGTGTTCAACATAAAAAAATTTCGGGTGAACTATCCCTTTAATGCTGCAGAATATATGGACAGTTGGTGCATATAAATGTTTTAAATATTTTCGTTTTAGATTAAATGTAAATATGAATATAAAATGCTTTATTATTATATAAGGGAAATGTATATATTTAAAATATATAAGGGTATTTTTAGGTGGTGTGAACAGCAATCATTTCTGTCATGTACCATAAAAAAATTTAAAGATAATTTTTTTAATGAATTTTGAAAGTAGACATATTTCATGTAGTCTGTTGTTTGATATGGTCTTAAAATCTCAATTTGTAACAATAAAAAAAGAATTAGCAAAATGTTGTTTAGATGTTAACCTCCCAACCTACTTCATGTGAGCTACCCATGTTTTCGAGTTCACATTAATATCCTAAAGTGCAGATCTAGCGTGGGCAGCATAATCAAAATAATGAGAATAAGACATGATCATTTGGAAATCGTTGAGTTGCCAAGAGAGACAAACTGCAATTCAGAGACAAATGATGATTTTACTCATGTTAATTTAAGAAAATTGAGGTTGGCCTGTCATTTCTTTAACTGTTGAAGGGGGCTTTTAATTACGCGCTCTCTCTCTCTCTCTCTCTCTCTCTCTCTCTCTCTCTCTCTCTCTCTCTCTCTCTAAAGGAAAAATTAAGCCAAACTGTTTTCAATCAAAAGTTCGCTTCAAACAGACTTTGTAAATAGGGGGATTTCTTTATATAATTATTCTTTTATCTTAGTTTTTTGCTAGATGGGGGGACGAGATTAAATCTGAAGCGCAGGTCTTGTGTGGGTGTTTGCCTGTTTCTTTGAAATGATGTGAATGAAGGGAGCATAAGCAAACACCTAAATCCTGAATAATTTATTTCTCTTCGATTTCTTCCCATTGCTGTGCCTCAGTGCAACCCAAATAGTTGATGCATCACCCTAATTACCTACAAGAGTCTTCATTTATTAAATCCATTAGATGAGAACTGATACTTTCTTGGAAATGAAAATGTTGCGGGATATTGCTTCACGGAGAGGAGAATACCACTGTACAAAAATTAGCAATGAAATATTATGCAATAATTAGTTCATGTAGTATGTATTTCAGTTTTAAAACCTGTGATACCTGATACATGCAGTGGTTCAAATACAACGCACTTTCATCCCTTCCTATTGACAGTTAGAGGGGTCTGTTTTGAGTGAATCATGAGTTAAAAATGTTGAGTAAGGATAATGGATGTAAATGTGCTGCCATCTGCTGTTGGATGAGATTCAGCACAACATTAGAACTCCATTCCAATCTAAATACAGTCATATTTAATCTTAAATGAAAATATGCTTGTTTTGTTCAGATTTCTCAATCACTCATTCTGACACTGTTATTTTATTATTATTTACTTTTGTAGTGTAATTCATATTTTGATTTTGCTTTTATTTTTTACACTTTTATCATTTTTATCATTTTTTTATATATATTATTTTACTCTCTAGTACTCCCTTGATTACCATCAGATTCCATCGTGTTCATTTTTGTAAAGTTTTTGGATACTGAATGTTTAAATGTTTTAGTCTAAAACTCTTTGCTTGTGTTTATCTGAGGATCATGTGACGCTGAAGACTGGAGTAATGATGCTGAAAATTCAGCTTTGCCATCACAGGAATTAATTAATTAAAACAACGACAACAACAACAAAATATTTATTTTAAATTGTAATAATTCACAATATTATAGTTTGTGTTTATCTGAGGAAAAAAAGTTATAAACATATGGGATGGCATGAGAGTCAGTAAATGATTAAATGATTATTTTTGGGTGGAGTATCCCTTTAACCGTTTCTTCCAAACTGTACAAACTGTACAGCTATCTGCATTCAGCACTGTCAGACTGCTGATTTCCATCACCACAAGGTTATATGTCAGACTATGTTTCAGTGATATAGACATACTATCAAAACAGTGCTTAATTGGCAAAGTGTGTGCATGAGCCTGTTTAATTGATAATGGTTTGGCAGACGAAATCTTAGAGGCTGTGTAAGGTTTCTTTAGATCTCTTTAAATATCCACTCTGTAAATATTTGAAAGTAAGAAACAAAACCCAGTAGGGTAAAGTCTGTCAACCCCAGCACTGAGTGAATTAACAAATGACCAATCGAAAATGATTAAGAACTTGTATGCTTAAAAATATCTCCATCAAACTCCATCAAGTTGCAACACAGACCTCCATGGCTAAATGGAATTTTCAAGCTATCAGTGTTTTTTCAGACAGAGAAAAGAAACATCAATGGACGCCACAAGTCAGTTTGTGAATTTAGGTGATAAGTGAGTTAGATTAGATTAGATTCAACTGTATTGTTATTATACAGAGTACACTTTTTTTTTTTTTATTGATTAATTCAATTATTATTCATTTTAATCAAAAAATATTTAGTCAACTGTTACTTACCTAATTGGTTTAATAGTTACATATCATATTAATATATTAATTATATTATTTTAATTATTTGTTTTATTTTTGGATTAGTTAATTATATATATATATATATATACAGTACAGACCAAAAGTTTGGATACACCTTCTCATTCAAAGAGTTTTCTTTATTTTCATGACTATGAAAATTGTAGAGTCACACTGAAGGCATCAAGGGCTATTTGACCAAGAAGGAGAGTGATGGGGTGCTGCGCCAGATGACCTGGCCTCCACAGTCACCGGACCTGAACCCAATCGAGATGGTTTAGGGGTGAGCTGGACCGCAGACTGAAGGCAAAAGGGCCAACAAGTGCTAAGCATCTCTCGGGGAACTCCTTCAAGACTGTTGGAAGACCATTTCAGGTGACTACCTCTTGAAGCTCATCAAGAGAATGCCAAGAGTGTGCAAAGCAGTAATCAAAGCAAAAGGTGGCTACTTTGAAGAAACTAGAATATGACATATTTACAGTTGTTTCACACTTTTTTGTTATGTATATAAGTCCATATATAATTCCACATGTGTTAATTCATAGTTTCAGTGTGAATCTAACAAGATTACTAGGGATTGATATATAGTTGTATTGAGTAGGTCAATGCAGTAACTTCACTTTTAAATGCTGCTCCAATGTAAGCCAGCTATAATTCACTTATATTATTATAATTCACGCTCAAAATTACACACTTATATTCAATAAATTAAACCAATAAACCAATCTCCAGACTCGAATCACTGTTGTCTTAAAATCTCTCTCCTGTGTCCTTCCTTCTAGTCGTTTTTATAATTGACAGAGATCAAACTGGATTGTAGGAGGTACCATGTGACATTCTGACAAAGAAACTACTCACAGTGGTTGATATGCATTGCCAAACACATGCAGATTGGCACATACACAGACACTTGTCTTCTTATGTGCCAGTAAACATCTCCATTACAGCGGAGCAGACATTACCAAAGGGGTCTGTGTCACTTTCTAAGTTTCATTCTTGTGAATATTGCATACAGTTGAATATTGATGAGTTGCCCTGATAATTAATGAAGGAAAGAGCTGGTTTACTGTAAGTGCTTCAGTTCACTTTATTGATTTACACCCAGTTCCAAAGAATGACTAACACTTTCTCTTTCTTTCTCTCTCACACACAAACTGTACACCATTCAAGAAAGTAGTATTTTTTTTAAAGAAAGAGAGAGAGATTAATTATTTTATTCAGCAAGACATTAATTTGGTCAAAATTGTTGGTAAAGAATACTAGAATACTAATAAATAATACTGATAAATTATTTTCTAAACTTTATATATAAAGCTTTATATATATATATAACAAAAAAACATAGTTACAAAAATAACAACAACATAGTTGTCTTAAATTGTAATGATTCAAAATATCTATAAAATAAATATAATTTAAAAAACTTGCCATTCCCAATCTTTTGAACTGTATTTTGTTTACTGCATTTTACACTTTTTGACAGATTTTGTTGCAAGCAGGACAGTAAATATACTGTTGTCACCACTAGATGCCAGCACTGTTTTTTCTTCTTCTTCTTATATCTCTCGCTCAGCGGGGGTTTCCTCATATTTCCATGACATCAGAAGTCAGGAAGAGGGAATAATGATCTCTTAACAAATATTTCCAAAGCTTGAAAAATATTTTCTCTTAATAGATAATTGGCTACCAATGACGTTTCTTACAGTTGACTACAATTTCTTGGCTTTAGTATACTCTAATAGACTCAAATTTAAAATAAAATAAAAAAATATATGGACACAAAGATACAAAGAGGTCGGTTTTGTTACTGGATGGCATTGGCATTTATGACAATAAATGCAATAATAAATTTTTTTGCCAGAAGATAGACCATATTATTCCTTGAGGCAGATTCCATTAGGCTATATTAGGTAATGAAGATGAAACATTAATGCGTTTATTTCTTACTTGTGAATTGGTTCAGAAGTTTTGGTTTGACTTGTATACCCATTAAAACAATACACCCCAACCCCACAATCTTTTAATTTGAAAGATATTATTTGTTATAACACTGACAATGCCAACAAATCTAATTCTAAAGAATGTATTTTTCAGCTTTTTCATTTTCTTTGGTAATTTTTTATACATAATCAAATTTATGGACTCACTTCCTGCCACACTTTTTGACTGAGGTAGACTCAATGCTCACATATTTTTGTTTAACTACCAATAAAAAAATGTAATAGGTTTGTAAAGATATATACAAATTCATTTCTTGTAACTATGAATAAGTTGTATTTTTCTATCTCTTGTTATTCAGTTTATCTTTTACTTAAGCTCTTCATTTATTGTGAAGGCTCTTCTGTCATAAACTGCTTTTCTGTGGTCTGTATTATTAATGTGGAATCTATCACTCTTTCCTTCAAAGGTTTTTTTTGTATTATTATTGGAGGAACGGTCTCGGGATAGCTGTTATTCTAAGATGAGTATTTCCAGCACCATGGACAGTCCCAAATGTACCACGCATGCGAATATGCACTTTGCAAAGGTCGAACCTATTTACTTTTCATGTTTTGGCACTTTAAAGTTTACATTTGCCGTCGCATTTGTGCATAAACACTCTTTAATTTATAGATCCAGATAACACTGTAATTGCCCTGTTTAATTTAGTCGCAGCCGCTCTGAATTTCACTGTTATGGATATCCTAAAGGTGGAAAAAGAAAACCCCATGTGTTGTGTTGTTTGACGTGGTTTGCGGAGAGCGTTCCGTGTGAACTGTGCCCTCCTCCCGGGCTTCTCTCGCGCAACACCGTTTCCTCGCGCATCTCCTTGCACAGGTCCCCTCGCGAAGACAGACGTCACTGCTGTCCGTTTGTGGCTGTTTCAGTTCGATTGAGATGGTGCTCAGAGCCGCAGCCTCCCCACAGAGCGCCTCGTTTTCTCGTCTTTCGTTTCAAACAACGACTACCGGTGAAGACAAAAACGGGAATGAATCACGTTAAGCGTACATCTAACGGTGGAGAGAAGGAGAAGAAGTCACCGGAATGACCCCTCACAAAGAAACGCGTTTCCTCGCGTTGTGCTCGTGAATCTCATCCAACGGTTTTAAAGGGGTGCGCGATCGAGCGGCTCTCGCGCACAACCAGCCGTCAAACATGCCGGTGCGACGGGGTCACGTTGCGCCACAGAACACGTTTCTCGGGATTATTATCCGCAAATTCGAGGGTCAAAGTGAGTATCATCTTCCAGATGTTGCAGCAGTGTTTGTTTATTTCATTGCAACAATAAGCTGCGATTCAATTGCGGTTTATTGTTTAGTGATTGTGACCTCTAAACTGGCGAGAATGTACCTCCACACGCTGACTGAACAACTTGTTTAATCCTTACTTCTATGTCCAAACTTAGAAATAGATATTTTGATTCTTTAGCGTTCTATTACCGTTTCGCATTGATGTAATTAAACATTGATTAGTTAAGTGGTTAACAGCGCAATAGATTTTGGATAGTGTCTGGAGTCTTTTTCCAGTAGGTAGGAAACTTTCCGTTTGTGTCATCCAGTGTACAGCAAACGTCATGTCAGTATCTGAAAATGTCAGCGTTTGTGTTGTGTTTGAGTGTTAATGTGTTTACTCACACTACCACAGGCACTCAGCTGAGGGGCCCAGTGTCCACTGCCAAAATATCACTCTTCCATGACTATACTGTCGCTGCTGTTTTCTCGCTAATATAACTGTTAATAGAGAAGGACAGTTTCTGGTAGACAAAACATTAAGGACATTTGTTGACAAGACCACTTGTGCAAATCTCTTTTAAAGGAATATGCCAGGTTCAGTTCATCTCAATCGGTGTTGGTTACCACAAAATAATAATAATAATCATAATAATATGTTGGCTTGTCCTGAGTTTTCTTTAAAAAGAAGAAGAGGTGAGGTTTCTAAAATGGAAATAAATTGGGCCAGTTTTTGGAGAAAAAAAAAAGTGAAGCTTTCTTTGTGAAAGTACTATACAGTACTGTACATCAATTCTTCTGTTAAAATTTTTACAGTTTGAATTGAATATAACTATAATATATATTTGAATATAACTATAAAAACTGGAAAAGGTTACTAAAGGTTTTTTTCTCCAAGTAAAATCACATTAACACATATTGTTTGTCTTGTGGCTGTACTTTTGCAATATTGAAGTGTTTTTTTTTAAGAAAATGAGAGACAAGTGGTAATCAACATTATGATTAAGCTTCACTTGTGTTGAATCCTAAATATTCCTTAAAATTGTTCCATACTCTCACATTTTAGTGATGCATTGAAGTTTCTTTCCATCATGCATAGATGGAAGGTTATAATATTATTTACATACAAATTGCCTTTTTTTTTTGCTTATGTGCTTAGTGGTGTGAACAGCAGAGACTGCTATTCACTTCTATTCACACTGTCAACAAGCACATGCAACCGGCTAATCCATTATTAATCAGATTCGTGGCTCAACTGGACTGAAAAACCTTAATGTAAAAAATGAATCGATCCAACTGAGCTCAATCCGAATTTAATTTTGATCGGATTGGAAGGTGTGATATAGACATTTTCTAATATGATCGATAGGACATGTAAATCGGAAAGTACTGCGCATGTGGAATGATGAAGAAATGGCGTACTGACGTATGAAGCTTGGAAGGAGCTGTTGTTTTTGTGGAATAATGTGTCATGACTGTCATGTTAGTCTAAAATTCTCCTTCCACTCATCGTCTGTGAAGTGGCACAGAATAACATCCCATCAGTCCTCACTTCATACTCTCATCCACAGACTGCTTCTTTTGGCCATGGGAATGGGTGATTTTATTGCTTGATAAAAGCAGCACAGCACAAAGTTTTATTAGCTCGTTGTCTCCTAATTAGGTCCTGAAATAGATAAATATTAAGTCTGGTCTTTAAAGCAAAGAAAAGAAACAATGCTAGGAGAACAGTATGTGCAAACATCGGGCAACTCTGAATATTCGTGCATTGTGTGCATGTCAAAAGATCAGAATCATAGATCAGAATAATTTAATTTTGATTTAAACAAAATTGTCCATGTAAACATTGCCAGAGTAATGTAATAAAATTTGGCAAGGCTTACAGGCCTGATGACTCAAATTCACAATCCTACATTTGCTAATCTAAAGGTACACTCTGCCAAAAGCACAAGTGCACATATGGCAGGAAAAGTAACATTTTTATAAAAGCTTTAAAAATGATTTACTATATCGTTTCACCTCCACTACCTAGACACACTTTCTTTATCACAATAACTCTCTTTTCTGCTTGTTTCTACAGACAAGAGATTTGTCATAGCCAACGCACGTGTCCAGAACTGTGCCATCATCTACTGCAATGATTCCTTCTGTGAGATGACAGGTTTTTCCAGGCCGGACATCATGCAGAAGCCATGCACCTGTGACTTCCTGCACGGACAGCTGACCAATCGGCACACTATTGCGCAGGTAGCACAGGCTCTCCTGGGCTCAGAGGAGCGCAAAGTAGAGATCACCTATCATCGCAAGGATGGTGAGTGCATGAGCTTTACTTGTTTAAAGTAGTTTAATGAACCTGAGATGTGGGTTATGCTTACTGAATGTTATGTTGTTGGTTAATGTTTTGCTTATTATAATCACCATGTGAAACCTCAGTGAAAGAAAAAAAAAGCCCTTTGCTTACAGGGGTCATTAACTGCCTTTTTATTATTATGTACTGTTCTCTGAGGTCCACTTGTAATCTTATCACAATTGTACATTAAAAAACATCAGAAATTAGAAGTAATATGCTATTTTCTGTCCTGTTTTGACCCTGTCATCGGAACGCTCTGTTTGAATAGGCGAGGTGGATTGTAGAAGCAAAGCGCACTGCTATGATTGGCTAACAGTTGTTTATATTGAAAGCCTACATCCTCCATAGACGGATGCTGCTGTGATTTAGGTTAAAGGTGCTGTATGTAGGATTGAAACCAAGTGGTTGTACTTGGTTGAACACAGGTTGCCAGATTGATGACGCTAACAGGAACGAGCGCACTTCACAAACCAAAACAAAGACTGACATTCTGGACTGGAACATATATTTTTAAAGGAGAATAACTGACTGTAGCATTGTTTTCAGATAAACATGTTAACTTAGCATGTTTCTTAAATATCTGCAAACATATTATGGTATTTTTAAAAACACATAAATAACTAAAAAAATTTAGTTACAGGACTTTAGAACTTACAGGATGTTTTTATTGAAAAATGACCTCTTAGGGAATTATTTACATTTCAGTTCATGACCCCCTCTAAAGCAAAAGAAAAATTAATGTTTTATACAGAATGCTGCAGAAAATATGGCATTAAACAATTATATGTAAATTATTAAGTTGATTCGCACTTTTGCAATGTGACATTATTTGTTTAATTATCCCGACTAGACTGACATATAAACATCTTCTTAGCCAATAGATTGAGGTTTGGGCGGGGCCATGTGTTGATGACCAATGTCAGACAGGGATAGTTAAACCTGTTTGAACGCATTTATCATTTTTGCAGTTCCATTTGCTGATAGCAGTGGCACAGAAATGATACTTTTCAGCTTTAAATTCCACATTAATGATGTACTTTGATTTGTGAATCAAATTTCTGTTCATTATGCAAAAGGAAAACATTCTCCAGTGAATTTTTTTTTTAGTCACTGTAATGTATTTTGGGTTATGTCACTTTTTTATTATTCAATAGTACCTTTATTTCCTTTTATATGGTCTTTCTAGGAATAAACCGATACTTGGGATATGGAATATAAACTCAGAGAGTTAGAGAGAGAAAGATACAGAGAGAAAGAGAGTAAAAGACAGAGTGTTTAAATTATTGCAGAGTAAGTTGAAGTCAGCACTGAAATGACAGCTCCTATTGTCTTCGACAATTTTGCTTCAGATCACAGGGAAACTACTCAGAGCTGAGATCATTTTTTATCCTGTTCAGCCCTAGTGTCTCTTGTAGTGACTACATGCCCCCAGCAGAGGACATAGATTTTGTTCTTTCTTGTACAAGATCATAATAAGCCCCTTGCATGCATTTAATCCTGTAAATTACTGTAAAATTACCAGATTGACTTTTCCCCTAAATACAAAAATGTGCTATTCACACGAGCAGTGGTGTTCTGGCTTTTAAGTGTTAAGGGACCATTCAAACATTATCTCCAAAATTCAAGTAAATTCTTTGATGCCAGTCATCGTATGTGACCTTTAAACACTGCGCTGTTGTCTTCATTCGCCTGGTTGAGGAGAAGAACTTTAGATACACATCTGTCCAATTTAACAACATCTTTTTGACTTCCCACTGACAGGCAGAAATGGCCGATCACACAGAATATGTTTTTGCTATAGGTAAAAAAAAACACGAGACGCTGCACAATAGTATCAAACTGCAGTGTTGCTGTGCAGCAAGGGGTAAGAAAGGGAGGGTCTTGAGACCCGTGTTTTTTTTTTTGTTTTTTTAAAGAGCTTACTTTAAACATTACATAGCAATATGATTTTTTTTTACTTCTTACATTAGTGCATCCTGACCTTGTATGTGCTCATACCAGTAATCTTATGCTTTGTTTAATACATAGCATTATAACAGTAATCTGATCTGACCTAAGAATTTACTGTATTATTGAAAAGGCCTGGTTCAAACATGATTTCTAAATGGTATTTACCAGTAAAGACTGTATGTGTAAAAGAGGCTATAGAGTGCAACAGCTGAGTTCCAAAAGTAAAAACTCAATTTTCTCCATAGTGAAACTGATTTTTAATAATAACTTATAAACCTTTAAAGACAAGTTTTCTGCAATCTTGTTAATTGAGGTAGGCTACTTCTATTGAAGCCATCCATTTTCATGATTTCAGCTTATTTTTATTATAATGGTGTTCTTTTATTAAATGTAAAATATATTTTTTCAATAGATATAATCAACAACTTTTTTATGTCTCCATGGTTTTCAATTTGATTATGTCATTCACGGTGCTTTCTGGCATTGTAGATATTTGCCTTGATAAAGATGTTAAGTCTCATGTACTGTTTTATATTATCGCCTTGTAGCTGGTTGGCTTGGTTCATGGCAAAGACAAAACAAAGACTTTTTAAAAAATCCCTATGGGAAAAGTTAATGGGAAATGCTGCAGAACTAATGCCTCTGAAAAAGTGAGCAGACACTAATGCACTCTATAATTTGCTTTGAATTAGTTTTGCTACTGTATGTTAATTTGCAAGAAAATGGCAAATCAGTCAAACACAGTTGTAATTGCTAAATAATGTACAACTTGGTTACTCTTTTCCTGTATAATTTTTAAACTGTTATGCCAGTTAGTTTTAAATAAAATATAGAAAATGCAAATATCCTCTAAAATTATTTGCTGAGTCCCAGAAGGTTATTTGGATTTACATTTAATACATTAAATAAATACATAATCAAGCTTCTTTGCAACAGCACAAACCAGGCCCCTGTCCTCCCACTGAGAATTCTCTCATTCAGTAATATCAATATTCTGCTCTTATGTTTCTCATTTGGTTACTGCTGTGCTTGGCAAGATGCTTCTCGTAGTCTTCCCGTCTTATTTTTCCGTCCTTAGTTTTGATCTCTCATGATGATTTTTTGGAGAAATATAATGGGAGACTCTACCTGCTCAGATCTGTCAGGGCAAAGACATCATTCCTTCAGCACGGAAATCATAACCACAACAATTACACTCCCTCTTAAGCGAAAGTGTAAACTCGTAATAGTGCATTATGCAATGTTGACTTTGTTCTGTATGTCTCTTATACTTCATATGAACATATAACCTAATGGACATGTCATTATGTTTGGTTTCCACCCTGGAGACCGCATATAAATTCACTTCTCTCTCTGAGGTGTAAATGAGGCTACACTCCTCTCACTGAGCCATAGCACAACACATTCTGGACCTGCTCTCTATATTGACTTTAGTGGCTTTTGCTGTGAATGCATTACACTGTGAATGATGAGCAGGTGCGTGTAGCATTTTTAGAAAGCATCTGTCTTTCCCTCTGTTTCCCTACCTTCTTTGATTTTCATTCTTCTATTCACATTCATAAGAATAACGAATAAAATTAGAACAAACAAAAAAATAAACAATAATAATAATAATCTCAGAGTAAGAAAGATATAACTGTGGCATATTTATCATTTTGAAATGCTTTTTTCTTATTTTTCTGGTGTTATCTATTTATGTGACGTGACATACAGCCAAGTATGGTGACCCATACTCAGAATTCAAACTTTATGTTTATTACACTGATCTGAAGAACCTATAATGCAACATAAAGAAAGTTTTTAATCTCCAGAGAATCATATAGCCAAACCAAGTGCCCTATCCATTCTATTTTTCCTGGAAGAGTGGGCTTGGCCTCTTGTAAATTTAATGTGTTACAGCTATTTTTAGCTGTAAAAAAATGGCTCCTTTTGCTGCTTGATATTACAAACTGGTGTATCTTACCTTATTATTTTAATGTATTATCTTAACTATAAACACACTGGTTTGTGGTTCAAACAGTTTTACTGTTTACTGAACTTTGTTATTATTCTTGTTATTTCCTTACAATGCCAATGAACCGGAAGTCTCGCACAGAAAAGTGTTTACTTCCGCATTGAAAGATAAGGTGGATACAAAATGCTTTTGATCAGAAGAGGGTTCTTTGCTGAAGTGGTTTGCTGCAAAGAACCACTAAATAACCCTTAAGAGTGTGTGGTCATATTAGAGCTTATTCAGTTACATTAGCCTAAAACACACACACACACACACACACACACACACACTGAACTGTACCAAACCAAGCTAAGTTCTCATGAGTATGGGTCATGCCTTATTTAGCATTTATATTGCAGTAGAATGTGATAGCCCTGCATAATTCTTCTGAGACCTCCTGTCTGAGAGGACATTGTTATCCTACACTGCTGGCATGGCAAATTCCCTGCCGCAAAGGATTTCATCCATTCAGTAGGAATAAAATAAATAATTCAATTCAGCTAAAGCTATTTCTTACAGTATTTTTGCATTCAGCTTTTGTATGTTTTCATGCTGCAATGCATTACTCACAATCCTTCTGAGTGTTTTTAAATTGCTGTTCTTGAATAAGTCATATTGAGAATGTATTCTTAAAAATAACAATAGAAAATATAATAAAGTTATTAACAGATCATTAGTTAATGTACATCAGAATACTAAGACTAATACTAACGATTTTTTTATCAACATATTGTCACATGTATTGTGTATGAACCATTAATCTGCTAAGCATTATATTTTTTTGTTACTGCTGTAGAGAAGTTATAAAATGTGATCAGATATGATTTTTAGATGACGTTTGAGGTTTTTGTTTGGGGTGAATAACAGTGTTGGTTTATGACTGTGTATATTGTCAGATGAGGAAGTGTTTAGAAAAGAGTGACCCATGACTCTTCATGTCTTTTATTCTTTGCTCTTTGCTTTGCTAATGAACATATGCCGTCATGTTGCCCTGCAGGCCTCTCTGTATGATTAATGAGCTGTGTTTATTAACACAAGGCTCCACCAATCAGCACTCAGCTCCGTATACCAATCATTTTAAAGACCGAACACAACTGTGTCAAAGGGTGTATAAATGCTGTTGGTACAGAAATCAGGTGATGATCGGCAAATAATGACAATCTGTTCATGCATTCAAAATTCACTTGCTTCAACATCTGACTCAGTTATTCCCTTCTTTCCAAACTCTAGCACACATGATTATGTGGATTTACTTTCTAATGAAATCAGAATTATTCACACTTGTGCCTCTGTATCTTGTATCTTAATTCTGTGAAACTGAAATCTGTCAATGCAGATTCTCTTTCTATTATGAGCAGATTAAATGTTACAGTTTCACTTTGGCAGAGACAGAAGAGAGAGGAGGACACACACACACACACACACACACACACAGAAAGAGGTATTTATAGCTCTTGTGCTTTTGGTAGGTATGGTGTTTGGAGTCTCTACTCAGGGGAACAGAGACACAGACTGCACTGTTGTACTGTTAACCCACAGCAATATAGCAGAAACTAACCCTATCAGCACTAGTCATTACTATATATACCACAAATCTAAAATGCTTTGTCAGATTGTGAATGCGTTCAACACTCTGTGAAAGGAACAAGAATATTACAGGTTTGTTTGAGGAAATACTGACATGTTTTATTCCTACTATGGCGTAAACATACTCATCCTCATATACTCATTCTGGCAGACTACAAACCTTTTCTCATCACTATGAGTTGAATTAGAGAAGCACTGAGCAGATGAGGGTTAGAGCTCTGTAAAGAGATACAGATAGTCATTCTGAACCCATGAGCTCAACAGTCAGATTGGGATTGTGTTAACATGACTGGCCTCATCCTTAGTTCTGCAAGACAACAGGTCATATTCATTCTAGTCTTAGTCTATAACAACATGCATACTGACCATCATAGAGCTGGCTAAATTATGAGTTTGTGTGCATATTGTGTGTTACCTTGTTAAAAGCATAAGGAGCTGTTTCTATCTGATCTACAGTAACCCTTGAATTCTGTTTTGTTTGAATAACCTAATGTATTTAGTTAAGTATAAAAATATACATAGTTAACTAAAATATGTATAGTTTTCTATGTTTTTGACTCATGTGAAATAGTATTTTAATACATAAGGTTGGCACCAATATTTTAGATACAACAAATGCATTTAGCCCAACACATAGCATTGCTGTGGATGTCCAGTATGTTCTGTCACAAAATTTATGTCATAAAAGCTGACCAATTAGGTTGTGAACCCTTATGAAACAAAAATATATTGCAGTATATTGGAAAATATCATGTAATATATTAGGCATATATTTTTATATATATATTTATTTTTTCCAATATATTGCAATATATTGAAAGCGGCAATCATTTGTATATTTTGCAATATATTATATAATATATGTATCATCAATATTATTAAATGTATTCAAATATTTAAAATATTAGAAAATAAAAAGGGAAAATAATATATTACAATATATCACAATATATTTTAAGAAATATATTGGTAAATATATTTTCCTTTCGTAAGGGAACATATCCCTATGCCTTTTAGTTCGATGTTAAAATGCCAATGTGAATGCTAAGAAGACCAGAACTAAATAGGCTGGACCAAACGAAACAAACGAACCGAGCTACAAGTATGAACAAACCCTTAGTCTGCGTGTAGTTACACAAGGTCACTTCATGCTTCTGCCCAATCACTTTAAAAGTATAAAAGCCTTTGATATGTATTCCAAGACTCAGCCACTCAAGCCACCTTAGTAGGCAGACACATACAAGACATGAAATGAGTAAATGTAAATGGGTCTTCACTTTAGTTAATGACAGGACTGTTTGGGGGTTGTGAATAGTTGGGTAGTCCTGAAAAATTCACACTCACACAACACAAACAAGTAAAACAACTCACATGGAGTTCACAAGATTTGAAACCTGATCATTTTTGGAAAAAGTACACAGAAGCAGCTCATAATGGGCTTTCTGACATGTTGCCCATCTGGTCTGTGTGTGATTACAGTATTTTCTGTCTCTTCTGTAGCACAGTAATAACCAACCTTTCACACGCTCCTCAAAGACCAATCTGTCACCAATCAGTGCTTGTGTGTGTGTGTGCGTGTGCGTGTACGTGCGTGTGCGTGTGTGTGTGTGTGTGTGTGTGTGCGTGTGCTTGTGTGTGTGTGTTTGTGTGACATATCAGGACACAACTTTGTAAAATGACATGGGTATGACACAGGTATTACAAGGAGAGGGTGACTTATGAGGACATAACCCATGTCCCCATTTTTCAAAACGCCTATAAACCATACAGAATGAGTTTTTTTGAGAAAGTAAAAATGCAAAAAGTTTCCTGTGAGGGTTAGGGTTGGGTGGGTTTTTGTACGGCGATAGAATAAACAGTTTGTACAGAATAAAAACCATTACATATGGGATGTCCCCACTTTTTCTTAACATCTCAAGCAACAACGGAAAGTAACACACAGACAGTGTAACTGTGTCTTGTGTCTGCTGTAAATGAAGGGGAAAACCAATTTGGGGGAGCCGCAAAATTCTTTAACAGCTCTTCTCTTACACATTACATAGTTCACCTCAGGACACGCAATGTGTGGGAAATGAAAATTGCAACCTGAGCTGAATTTCTTTTACTCTCATGGTATGATGGTAGCCTGATCAATGCAGCTTGGAAGAAAACAGAATTATAAAACCATAAACATGCTGCTACAATAAGAGTGCTGGTTTTACACAACAGTACTATTTCATCAAAAACAAAACAATTTCCTTTGAGAAAAAGTTATTCTCTGGCTAAACAACAGTGTGGCTATGATCACATTCAACAGCAGATTGTTCAGCTTGGAAAGTAAAAATTTCCAACTTTCTTACAAATCTTTGGGAAAAAAATCTTGTACACGCTTAAATGTTCAAGCAAATAAGATGCACCAGTGAGTCAGCTGGTCTCATTCACTAATGATTGTAGATTATTTGTATTTATTCACAAAGGAAAACTACTCACCAAAACAATCTGTCTATTTCACAACACATGCATACATACACACAAATTTGTTCTTAACTTCACTTTGATGCTAATGAATTTGGAGTATTCTAAATAAGCTACCATAATTTGCATAAAACACAAAAAGGGGTTTCTACACAGCCTTTTGTTTCTCAGCAAACCCTTTTAGAAAGCCATATGCTATTTCAGTTTTTCTTTTTTTATTTGTACATTTAAAATTTCCTTTTAGTATTGATGAATCATGATTGGTACATGAGAAAAAATTGTACGTAGATATCACACACAAATTTGTGCATGCACACTTTTAGTGTGTGAGACGCAGTGTGTTACAGATGAGGTAGTGCTAAACGTAAAACAAAGGGAGAGAAGAGGATCTGGAACAAATAAGGAGTTTACTGATGAAAACGAAGGAGGTACAGACTATATTAACAATATTACATTTAGCATACAACAAACACATCAACAATGATAAACAATCACGGACGAGGAGGAACTGAACAGAACGGGTGTTTATACACACAGAAGGTAATGAGGGAACTGGAAACAGGTGGGGATCAATCAC
The DNA here is from genome assembly GCF_963082965.1 of Carassius carassius. Classification (NCBI taxonomy): domain Eukaryota; kingdom Metazoa; phylum Chordata; class Actinopteri; order Cypriniformes; family Cyprinidae; genus Carassius; species Carassius carassius. Next base: position 28,763,686 of record NC_081764.1, on the reverse strand, counting down.
TTAACTAAAACAAGAAAAGGAAGGTGACCAAATAAGGAAACAGAATTCAGAAACGTGACAGTTCGCCCCCTCCCGGAACGGTGCGTCCTCGCACCGCAAGAGGAATACCAGCGGAGGGAAGGTGGGGGTTCTGGAGGCGGGCGAGGAGCAGGCCAGGAGCAGGTGATGAGGGAGCATGGAGGTAGGGACCAGGGCGGAGTGGATGGAGGGAGGAGCCAGGGAGGAGCCCGGAGCAGCCAGATGGTCCACCAGAGACCAGCCAGGACGGAGATCCACGGTGGAGTCGACGGCGGGAGGAGCCATGGTGAAGGGGCCGACGACACCAGGGGGCCGACAGGCGGAGACTGCACCGGTGGGTGAGGAGCCCAAGATGGAGCAGCACAGCCGCAGAGCCAGGGTGACGTGGAGGATCCAGAGGGCCTAGGTGGAGCAGAAGGCTCTGGCGACCAAGGCGGAGGCGGGGTCCTGGAAGACCGCTGTGGAGCCGGAGTGACTGAGGATGACGGTGGAACCAGAGGGAAGGAGGAGCCTGACAGAGCCGGAGGGATGGAGTGATGAGGTGGAACCAGAGGAGTGGAGTCCCGAGGCGGCGGATGGTCGACGACTGACCAAGGTGGAGCCGGAGGGACGAGGGAGCCCGGTGGAGCAGGTGGGATGACAGGCCACGGTGGAGACGAGGGAGCTAAGAGCCAAGGCGGAGCCGCTAGGTCGAAGAACCGAGGAGGAGTCCAGGGCTCGGAGGCTGGAGGCGGAGACAGGGCCTTAACGCGCCAAGGCGGTGCTGGAGACTGGCATTCCAGTGGCGAACCGTCGCGCCCAGATGGCGCGGACTGAGGGTGAGCAGCAGGACTGACTGGCACCAGCAGGGATGACGAGGAACTGGCTGGTCTAGGAGGAGGAGAGAGAGGAAGGATGGGAGGAAAGACAGGAGGATCAGGGCTGGACGGAACCAGCGGAAGTGGAGCAGAGGGACCGGCAGGTCCAGGAGGAGGTGGGAGAGGGAGGCTGGGAGGGAACACAGGAGACACAGAAGATTCAGAGCTGGGCGGAACCACCGGAGACACAGAAGATTCAGAGCTGGGCGGAACCAGCGCAGACACAGAAGATTCAGAGCTGGGCGGAACCAGTGGAGAAACAGAAAATTCAAGGCTGGGCGGAACCAGCGGAGACACAGGAAACTCAGGGCTGGGCGGAACCAGCGGAGAAACAGAAAATTCATAGCTGGGCGGAACCAGCAGAGAAATAGAAAATTCAGGGCTGGACGGAACCAGCGGAAATGGAGCAGAGGAGCTGACTGGAGGAGGTAGGAGTGGGAGACTGAGAGGGTATACAAGGGGATCAGGGCTGGACGGAACCAGCGGAGAAACAGGAAGATTAGGGATTACCTCCATAGACCAGTCCATTAGATCCATAAGTTGCTCCATATTTCCAGAGACCGGATACAGCTCACCCTCAGTCGCAGGAGTGTGGGCAGGGCTTTCCTCCACGCCTTTGATCTCCAGGAGGACTCCCACGATGCACGGTGTTGCCGGCTCACACACCTGGTCCGTCGCGCTCTCGAGGTCCTGCTTAGGCTCGGGCTCTGCGGCTGCGGTGGGCTCTGGCTCCGTGTGGCTTGATGATGGCTGGCTGGTCTCTGGGTCGGGAGTGGGACTGGAGATATCCTCCTCGGCGGTGCTGATGGTGAATGAAGAACCATTTTTCTCCAGCACCCACTCCACAAAAGTGGCGAAATCCTCTCGGGGACCGTTCGCTGGTAGGCGTGCCTTACTCCGCTCACTCAGGCCGGCATAGAAAAAGTTAGAGAGCGAGCGGTCGGGGAAGTGAGTAAGGCACGCCAGATCTAAAAAGTCCCTGGTGTGGTCCTCCAGCGAACGGTCCAATTGCTCCAGGCATAGGAGACGGACTGCTGGGATGGCCATTCCGGGAGAGGAGAAAAACAAAGCAAAAAATAAATGAAAGAAAAAACGCCGCTAAAATAAACTATACTGTTTAGGTCCGTGATTCTGTTACAGATGAGGTAGTGCTAAACGTAAAACAAAGGGAGAGAAGAGGATCTGGAACAAATAAGGAGTTTACTGATGAAAACGAAGGAGGTACAGACTATATTAACAATATTACATTTAGCATACAACAAACACATCAACAACGATATCAACAACGATAAACAATCACGGACGAGGAGGAACTGAACAGAATGGGTATTTATACACACAGAAGGTAATGAGGGAACTGGAAACAGGTGGGGATCAATCACTTAACTAAAACAAGAAAAAGAAGGTGACCAAATAAGGAAACAGAATTCAGAAACGTGACACAGTGTTTCTATATTATATGATAAAACTGTTTAGCAAACGTGAAGGTGATCAGAATTGCACTTTTATGTGGTAAAATCTGAATATACTGGAATTATTCAAGACAAATTTATTATCTAAAATGACTGAATCAATAGGACAATATTGGTCTACAATAAGTACCAAAGTAATCTGTAATCTGACTATATATGGTTACAATAATTATGGTACATCATTAGGGTCAGATCAAGTAGAAATAGCTCATAGTATCTTGATAACAATGAAACAATGCAGACATTATATTTTTTTTATAATCTATTTCCTACTTGATTTAACCCATAAAATGACTCTAGTTGATCTATTTTTTTTTTACAAATAAAAACACATTTTTAGGCTACCTGAAAACAAATATGTTTACATTGGAGATACTGGTGGTATTGATCATCAATAAATCGAGTATAAAAAAAAAACAGGTCTGTTATTTTTATACCAGTTGAATAGCAGTCTTAATATGGCTTAACTCTTTAATAGTTTAAACTCATTAATGCTGAGAGCTTGATGTGCCCTGTTAACCTCTCTCAGTGTATCTTGCTAGTTTGACTGTGGTTTCTCCTGCTTTACACACTCAAGACAAGCATCAGATCACATTTCCTTTAAGACGTCATTGGGTCAACCGATCCATTCTTTATTTATAGAGGTCATGGTAATGGAGTGATTTTAAAATACCTCTGTAAGTCCACATTGCACAAACATTTGTATGTTTGTTTATGTGTGTGTATATTCACAGCCATATACACAGAACCTATACCCTTACCATCAAATACTTTCTCCTGAAACCAGAACCAGAAATAATTCTCCTGTGTGTCCTATTGATGTCCTACTGTTACAAACACGCCAGGTTCCACCTCCACTCATTCACAACGCACGCCCTCACCTGAGTACTGAGCACTTCCACCTGACCCTCATCATTACCCAATCACCTCGGCACCATAAATACCACACACACGCACTCAATCAGCGTCCGGTCTCGTTTGCGACAAGGTCTTACCTGTATGCTAACTCAAAGGACTAACTCTTCCTCTACTTACCTCTCTCCAGCGATTCTCCGAAGATCAAGATCCCCAGTGTGCGTGTGTGTGGTTCACCTCCTTCCTATGACGTCTTCACCCAGCTCTCACGGATCCATTCACCACTCTACCCAACACCACCTGCTCCTCTGCTTGTGTCTATTAATAAACCCTTCTGTCTGTTACTCCTCAGCCTCCCGAGTGATCTGTAACAGAAGACCGGACCAACACCGCTAGGCACAAGCATAAGCCTCACGGACCCCTTTCAAGATCTGGTCGATGCACTCCGAAGAACACTCACGGCTACACCTACATCCCCAACACCAGCAAGCACTTCCGTCAACGATGCCAGCACTTCCTCACCTTCCGTTCACGCCAGTCCCATGGCCCGGCCGGCGCCCTACTCTGGTTCGGCGGAGGAGTGCAGCGGTTTCCTCCTACAATGCTCGCTGGTCCTGGAGATGCAACCGCACTTGTACCCCACCGAGAGATCCAAGGTAGCCTTTGTAATTTCTCAACTGCAAGGTAAAGCACTACTGTGGGCAGATTCAATATGGACTCAAAATAACCCAGTTATCCAGTCTTATTCCAGCTTCATCGACCATTTCCAAGAAGTTTTCATCTCAAACAGGGAAAAATGTCTGTCAATGAATATGCCCTTCAGTTTAGGACTCTAGCGGCCTCCAGTGGATGGAATGAACAGGCTTTACTGACTACCTACCGTCAGGGATTGGAACCTCGAGTGCGGTTGCATCTCGCTGCATACGAGGACACCATCAGGCTTGAACGATTCATCCAGCTGTCCATCCGCTTCGCCACCCGTATGCAGTCGTGCTTAGAAGAGCACCAGGGCCAGACGTATTCCTCTACGCCACTCTGCCGACCAGAGGCCGTCAGCTCCCCAGAACCAGCCAGCGAACCCATGCTAGTGGACTCATATCATCTCTCTATGGCTGAAAGACAAAGACGGCTGGCCCAGAATCTGTGCCTCTACTACAAGCTCACTACCACGGCAACGCCGTCAGCCTACCTAGTCCACAATATCACCGGCAAACCGTTAAGTAGAAGATGCATGCGTCAAAGTGTGGGTCCCATTTCCCTCCAAACCGGACTACTCCATCATGAGGAAATCCATCTGCTGGTTCTGGAGGAATCCACCGCTGACATGATTCTAGGGCGCCCGTGGTTAGAGCAGCACAATCCCGTAATCTCCTGGAAGACGGGTGAAGTCCTGAAATGGGGCGACGCCTGTTTCAAGAGCTGCATCTCAGGTTGTCCAGTTCCGGCCACATCTTCCCCTGAACCTCTTCCAGTTTGTTCCACTTCAATAGAGAGCCCAGTGGAAAACCAATCCATCGCCATCCCTACCTGCTACGCCCCCTTCAGTGACGTCTTCTGCCCTAAACGGGCTTCCAAGCTGCCTTAACACCAGCCGTGGGACTGTGCCATCGATCTGGTGCCGGGTAAACCAGTGCCTAAAGGAAAGATATACCCCCTATCCATTCTGGAGGAGAAGGCCATGGAGGAATACATCAAGGAGGCGCTGGCCCAGGGTTATATTCGTCCATCTACCTCCCCTGCTGCTTCGAGTTTCTTTTTGTGGAGAAAAAGGACGGAGGCTTAAGACCATGCATTGATTATCGGGCTCTCAACAATATCACTGTCAAGTTCAGGTACCCACTTCCCCTCGTCCCAGCTGCCTTGGAACATCTCCGTGGTGCCACTGTTTTCACCAAGTTGGACCTCCGCAGCGCCTATAACCTCATAAGGATACGAGAGGGGGACGAGTGGAAAACAGCCTTCATAACCCCAACTGGCCACTATGAATACTGCGTGATGCCGTATGGACTTGTTAATGCCCCCTCCATCTTCCAGGACTTCATCCATGAGGTGCTCCGGGAGTTTCTCCACAAGTTCATCCTTGTCTACATAGATGATATCCTCATATACTCCCAGAGCCTGGCAGAACATCAACGCCACGTTACGGAGGTCCTGCAACGCCTGAGGGCCTTTCAACTCTATCTCAAGGCCGAAAAGTGCTCTTTCCATCAGCCCTCAGTGCAGTTCCATAGATACAACATCAGCAGCAGTGGCATCCGGATGGACGAGGGGAAGGTAAATGCCGTCAGAGATTGGCCCACTCCTACCACCATCAAAGAGTTACAAGGGTTCCTTGGCTTTTCCAACTTCTATAGATGTTTTATCCAAAACTTCAGTACCATCACCAGCCCTCACACCAGTCTCCTCCGTAACAAACCCAAATCTCTCCCCTGGACTCCTGCCGCCACAGAGGCCTTCCACACCCTCAAAGAGGCCTTTACGACCTCCCCACTCCTGGTTCATCCTGACCCCGACCGAACCTTCGTCGTGGAAGTCGACGCCTCAACCACCGGAGTGGGAGCGGTCCTTTCTCAGCAGCAGGGGAATCCCAGTCGCCTCCACCCATGTGCCTTCTTTTCCCGGAAACTCAACCCGGCGGAGGTCAACTATGATATCGGCAACAGGGAGTTGTTGGCCATCAAGTTGGCCTTAGAAGAATGGAGGCATTGGTTGGAGGGAGCCAAACACCCCTTTCTGGTCCTCACAGATCATAAAAACCTGAAGTATCTTCGAGTGGCCAAAAGATTAAATCCAAGACAAGCCCGCTGTGTGTTATTCTTCACCCGCTTCCACTTTACCATCTCATATCGCCCAGGGGTGAAAAACGTAAAGGCTGACGCCCTGTCCCGGTGTCACTCCCCCGAAGAGAATCTCGAAGAACCAGAAACCATTCATCCAGAAAAGGTCATCGTCTCTCCTATTACCTGGTCTGCAGAGACTCTTCCTCCTACTGATCCTACTACGAACACCCCGCCGGGTTGCCCACCGGGACATCAGTATATTCCCAGGACACGACGCACTCCACTAATTCACTCCGCTCACACATCTCTTGGCACTGGTCACCCGGGGGTCAATGAAACCCTCTCGTTGCTTAAGGAACGCTTCTGGTGGCCCAACATGGCCTCGGATGTCAGGAGGTACGTGAACGGATGCACAAGCTGCGCCATATCCAAGAGCCCTCGCCATCTTCCATCAGGCAAGCTTCATCCTCTGCCCGTTCCTAATCACCCGTGGTCACACCTAGGCACACCGCTAGGCACAAGCATAAGCCTCACGGACCCCTTTCAAGATCTGGTCGATGCACTCCGAAGAACACTCACGGCTACACCTACATCCCCAACACCAGCAAGCACTTCCGTCAACGATGCCAGCACTTCCTCACCTTCCGTTCACGCCAGTCCCATGGCCCGGCCGGCGCCCTACTCTGGTTCGGCGGAGGAGTGCAGCGGTTTCGGGACCAGCTCCCAGGGGAAGAGGACGTCCACCATGTCGTCGGGGTCCTCGGCCCTCAGGAGCGGGCCGTGGGGAGGGGGGTACTGTTACAAACACGCCAGGTTCCACCTGCACTCATTCACAACGCACGCCCTCACCTGAGTACTGAGTACTTCGCGACAAGGTCTTACCTGTATGCTCACTCAAAGGACTAACTCTTCCTCTACTTACCTCTCTCCAGCGATTCTCCGAAGATCAAGATCCCCAGTGTGCGTGTGTGTGGTTCACCTCCTTCCTCTGACGTCTTCACCCAGCTCTCACGGATCCATTCACCACTCTACCCAACACTACCTGCTCCTCTGCTTGTGTCTATTAATAAACTCTTCTGTCTGTTACTCCTCAGCCTCCCGAGTGATCTGTAACACCTACATCAAGCAAAGGCATTTGTATTTACTAATTAAAAAGATCCCTTTGTGGATATTCATAATATAGTATAATATAATAATATACTAAAAATATGTGATATATATATACATTTTAAAATATACAAGTTTGCTGGGGATTTTTCATCTGCCCTACTAGACTGCTTAATTAATTTAAAATGGCACCACAGCAGCATGAAATTCAAGCGTTTAAAGCACTTATTCAGTTCCTAATCTCTTAAGCTTCTCTTGTCCTTTCGGTCTACACACACACACGCACACACACAAACAAGCCTGATGGTTTCCTCAATTTGCCTCTCACCTAGGTTAATGCCGAACATAATCAACCAAGACTGTTTGAGATTAAAACTGACAGGCTGTTACACTCCACAAACATTTTCTGCTGTAAAATGGATATTTATGCTCAGTCATGCAATAAATTCTATTCCACACGGAGCTAAGCCAATATGCAAAGAATCCAAATCCACTTCATTGTAGACAGTTTCTTTTTGTAGATATTTTTAGATAGCACTTTTATGTAAAACAATTACATATGTTTTAGGATAATGTAGCGTAAAAATGAGCTTGTAGATGCTTTCGGTTTTGGTCTTTATTATTTTATAGTACTTATTTCTGTCACTCTTAGACTTTATTAATAAAGATGTTTGAACACAATAGAATAGTTTTTGGTTTTCTGCAGAGGACGTGGATTCAAGATGTAGAGGTAGAAAGGCTGTTATAGAGTGTGAAACATCTGCCTGTCACCCAGTTTCTGACATGGTAAAATATAAAAATGAACTAATGGAGCTCAAAATGCTTTCCTTACAGATTTTTCCTCATGGCCTAGAGTGATCAAGCTGCAGCTCTCTTCCTGTCCCAGGATGTATTGCATTATGTGCTAATATTGACATTGATATAGTAGAGGGTCATAGCCTGCTTTTCTCTGTGCATACCTGCCTCTCGTATTCCATTCGTCAACTGCAGAAAGAGAGGGATAGATTACATTAAATTCGTTATTACACTTTATCAGTATCAGTCATTTTAAGACTTTACAGTCCCGGCTACTAATTAGTTTATACAGCTGTGTGAAAATAGTTTTTTTAATTAATCCAACATGCTTCACTTGTTAGCAAACTTAACATTCGCTTGGCGTTTTCTCTTTCTCTCTCGTTAATTCATTTGAATTTATTACAATAAATATAATTTTGGCAATTCTTTATGTCACTTAAGAATTCTACCTGTAATGAGCTGTAGATAAAATAGCCTAATGAATGAAAATTACCGTTATTTTTAGTTATTTATCCGTTCAGTCAGATTTTGTGCTACAAAACATCCATGACTGCCGTTGTCCATTCTGACAAATAATAATGGCCACTCAACTTAAAGTATATAAATAATTTTAACAGCACGGCCATTCAGAACCTGAGGGTCTACCATGTGCATAGTAAAGCGATAACTGCAGACAATCCATTTGAGCAGGAATGAATTTAAACACAGATATCAGACACCAGTCGTGCCTAAAGTGAATGTAAACAGGCGGGTCAAAAAATTGGATATGGTCAAAAGATCAGATCTGTGCATTAAGACATTAAGCAGTGTAAATGCAGCCTTAGTGTCTATCCCTCACAGACACATTTTTATTCCAGTTTGATAAAATATGTTGTCTACCGTGACAAAAAGTGAAGAAATTATAATTTGTGTTTTTTTTTTCAAAGCTGTGCCGTCTGACAGAGGCTAAACAAATATTCCAACTCTGAAACTCAGATGTCTTGGATTGAATTTCTGTTGAATTTCTATCCGTTTTCACACTGTTCATTTTGAATCTGAGCATATTTGAGCCAGATGGCATGTTAGGGGTGTTTAAAAAAATGTAATTCCACCCTCAAATATAATGATCGAGAACCCCCAAAATAAAGGCAGCAATATTTTTCATGTATAAAACACCCATTTATGCAATTCTATACAATTTTTCTTATTCTATTCTATTGTTTTCTATTCTATTTTTACACTTCTTTTGACAATTTCTGTAGACCCTGCAACAACCCCTTGGGAGTCCTGGACCCCAGTTTGATTGTTGGGTCACTGGACACATTATAGACTGATTTGTTGTCAATCATAATTCATTTTCGAGCAAATGTATACAGCAGTTACTGTGATTTGCATTTGCACAGAAGTTCAAAAAACTTTGTTCTCTGAGCTCTATCATTATAGATGCCATAATGATGATATTGTTTATCTGAGCTCTTTAAGCACTGATTGCTGTCGTTAGTTCCAGGTGTGTGTGTGTGTTTGTGCGTTATTGATGTTCTGCTGGTGCTGATTGCAGATGCTCTGTGGTGTGTGTGTGTGTGTGTGTGTGTGTGTGTGTGTGTGTGTGTGTGCACAGCCGCTAATAATATCACAGATTGACAGAGAAACACTGGGCACACTAGACGAAAGCTCAGATTTATTTATAGATCACATGGCCAAATAAAGCAGACAAACAAACACAACTTATTTTTTCTGTGTCTTTCTAATTGATATGCGATCATTCAAACAAGTTCATTCTAAATTGAGCTAATTCTACAGACTCACACCCAAAGGCTGTTCCTGCAGGGCAGAATAATCACACAGGGAATTCTTGTCATGGTAAACTCTGTACTGTTCTCTGATTGTTGCTGAGATAATTCTCAATAAACTGAAAAAAGTAGCCATCAAAGCAGATGAACTCATCATCTTGAGAGGGCGATCACACTGACAGCGATTTGCAGAGACCTGAAGTAGCAGTTTCCATCTTTTTGAGTGACAGTGACCATTGGTGATGTGACGCAGTAAAACAGAGATCAACTTTTCATGTATCCTGTGTAGAGTATAAAATCAGACTCTTCAAACTTCAAATTATTCTTCAACTAAAAAAATAGTCAGTGAAAGGAGGTGCTTACTAAGAATGACAAATTATTATATTATATTATATTATATTATATTATATTATATTATATTATATTATATTATATTATATTATATTATATTATATTATATTATATTATATTATACAAATATAGTGTATGAGCTGTTTTCTATTCATTTTATCTGGCATATGCAACCAGATATACCAGATAAACCAGATATCAAGCCTTTTTACCAAAATTTGGGACATGACTGAATACAGTTTAGAAGGCTAATTTGTTATTTATCAGCAATATAATTACATAAATTGTGATCAGGGTGCAAACTATTATATATTATTAACAGAGTGTCTGAGGTAAAATGATTAACAATTATTTTTGTGATTTTAAAGTTTTTAGCATTTTAATTAAGTTAAATTGTTTTAATATATTTATAATAACATTAAATTATATTAATAAGAATATATTAATTGAAAAAAAATTGTCAACCTATAGCCTCCTTGGAAGATATTTTAATAATCTAGATTTTCTCTAAAGAACATGAGATGTGCTTGTTTTTGTTTTTTTTGTTTAAATTATGAATGATAATAGTTATGACAGTGATGACTATAATTGCGACTTTAGAGATGGAGGCCATTGTCTAATTAGCATGTCCGCTATTGTGCCCCGATTATGATCAACTCAAATCCACAGGTTTCTAACAAATGTGAGGACAGATCAGAGCCATGGCTCCATTGTGCTTTTTCTCAAGGGCTGTCTTGCCCTATAGTTGCCATGGCGACCCTCATCTTTGCCTGTCAGGAATGAATCCTTAAGCTGTCAAACTGAATGAGCATCAACATCTACACCCGAAACTGCATGTTTGTATATGTAGTAAAGTAGCAAATATAACCTGCTCTCCATAACCACCTTCTGCCTCTGGTAATTTATATGTACACTTCTGCTAATTAAGCTTATTCATTTGATGACTCTTAATAATCTGAGGTCAATGGTGACTTTAAGATGCAAAGATGCTCACTGAACTTAATGTTTGGATTTGATTTGCTATCTAAACCAAAAGATAATTTTTTTTGTCGCTTTATGTTTGCAGGATCAGACTTCCTATGTGCGACACACATCATTCCTGTGAAGAACGAAGAGGGGGTTGTCATGATGTTCATCTTGAGCTTTGATTACGTGCTGAAAGAGGGCAGCATGGATTCATTAGACCGACTCAACCACACCTCGCCAACCAGAAATGAACAAAGTGAGGCTCTTTCTTTAGTATTATTTATTTTCTTTCAATAATTCCCTCTTTTTTCATTTCCATCAATGTGATCCATTGCCAGCATCTGCTATAATTGATTACTACCTGTCTGCCAGATGGGAGTGAGGAAGAGACATTTTCAAACAAATGATGTTTGATGAAAAGGTGTGCAGGAAGAAATATGGAGAAGGCAGAGGAAGAGAGAATGGTTTTATTTGCTCCAGTTGCTCTGGCTCACCAGCACACATTGTCAAGACCAAACCCAGTCAGCCAGAAAGGAAATAAAGTGGGGTGGGAATAATTTATTTGACACAGTGTTACAATTATTTGGATCCCTGAGGCCAGGTGCTGAACGGTGCTTCATTTATGGGATCCCGTTCAGTAAAATGGTGCTCACTAAACCATCCAATATAAACAGAGTGTGTGTGTGTGTGTGTGTGTGTGTGTGTGTGTGTGTGTGTGTGTGTGTGTGTGTGTGTGTGTGTGTGTGTACTGGCTATAATTATGACAAATGTTCCTAGAGACCTGTAAGCAATAAAACTGCTGCATTGCATTTTCTTCAAAATATGCTACTGCATCAGTTTACACACATGCACATGCATACATACAGTACACACACACTGCATGATGTCCTCCTCTAACTCTGTATTGGAAAGTCACATCTGAACTGTGAAATCCAATTAATATCCAATGCTAATACCGTCTCTGTGGTACCATCTCTGTGGTATCATAGCAACAGGGAATGTTTTGAAAAGGACATCTGTGTGTTCATACTGTATATGTGCGAGTTACTGTAGAGACACTGTTTAGTCAGGGCTGTTATAAACTGATGATTTGCTATGGCAGTGTGTTCAGTGTTATGCTGAGACATTCAACATGACACTTTAAAAAAACTTCCAGCTGGGATGAATATAGATTTCCTAGATCTTGCTTCCTTTGAGAACAGGGCTGAGGGGCTAACCAGACAGGAAGTGCATTGAACCATTAAAGCAGAGACAATCTAGCTAGTAAAATTTACAAGCATTTCCATCCTGATTCTGTCAATGACTTATTAGTCTTTACTTTAAGTTGATGGACATCCCCCTCCAAAAAGCCTCTTTTGTGGGGTACATTAGGTTGTTTTGATGAAGGCGTGATATAAATAGCCCAGTTTGGAGAGACTTTTAATTAATGCTGGCGTGGTTCTGAAACCCAAGGGTAGAGACAGACAGAGAGAAAGAGAGAAATCACACGGCAGAGATTAAAAAAGAAGATTCTAACTGATATACAAGACTGAGGGCTTTATAACTTCATATGGCTTTTGAATGAAATGAAATATGTAATAATAATTAAGATTATTTCTGATGTCAGCCAGATGAATACATTTAAACAGCACAAATTCAAACTATCCCATATTAAGAAACTTTAACAGTGAGGTAATAGAAAGTAGAATACATGCTATTATTCCTAACAGTAGAAGAACAAATGATAAGAGTAATGTGTGGGTATAATGTAGCTTTGTGTAGCACCTGATGCTCTGCACATCCTTAAATACCCAAGTCAAAAATGTGTTAGAAACGCTTTTATCGAAGTTCTTTAAACATTCTTGGCTGATTGCAACAATTTGTGTTGCACTTGAAGTGTGTCAGGTTTACAAAATGTGATGAAAAAAGGCTGTTATTGAAGTAGATAGCAGGAAAAACTATATTGCAAGCAAAAGGAAATCTGCAGATTGCAAATTAGCATACATCTCATTTCACATATGAAGGCGCCATTTTTCTAAAGGGTGTTGCAGCAAATATAGCCTGTTTAATTCTAAAAGTTAAAGACTGGGTGTAAAATAGTCATGAAAACCTATTTAGTTTTTGGCAAAATAAAAATTATAATATAATAATAAAAAATTATGACTGCTTTAGGTTTTTCACCAATTTAAATAACCTTTAGCTTTTTGCAGTTAAATTAATCCTGCACTGTGAAATATACAATGTGAAAGTGTTAAAGAAATAGTTCACTCAAAAATAAAATCAAAATTTATTCACTCTCATGTAGTTCTACCAGAAAGACTCAGGAGCTGTAGATAAGACTGAAGTATTTATTTACAAAAAAATACAAAAAACAGAATTATTTTGGCGTAGGCCCCATCCATAGTGTGGATCTGAAGTTTGTAGATACCAGCTAATCCTGCCGAAGGCAGGGAGGAGCCTACCCCAAAAGAAAGATGAAAAATGTAATACGCACCAGGTGAAGTATTTCTTAGAGGATCCTGGAACATGAATGAAAAGAGATAAGTTGAGATAAATAGCCAGACATAAGAATACAAATCAGATTATAGCTAAAGAATGCGCTTATATGGCAATGAAGATAGACCACAGAGCCTCCGACAGAGAGGCCATGATAGGTCGCAGAAAAGGCCCCGGCAGGCCACAGAGGAGAAGGCCAGAGAAACGGGCTGCAGAAGGAAATGACACTTAGATGTGAATAGAGGGTAGGTCACGGAAAGAAAGGCTAAGGTAAGCCACAGGTAGTAATGATTGGTTGAAAAGAGGTAATACAGTATTTCACCACCACCACCAGTATTTGCGAAGAGATCACTTAGCCAGACATAAGAATACAAAATCAGATTATAGCTAAAGCATTATCTTATATGGCAATGAAGATAGACCACAGAGCCTCAGAGAGAGAGGCAACCATAGAATAGATAGTAAATAGAGGCCGAGAAGGCCGGATATTGATAGGGGCCACTATAGGCTAGACAGTGATAGAGACCCATGGGCCATACTGAGGAAAAGGGCCCCGGCGGGCCACAAAGGAAAAGGGCCCCAGAGGGCCACAGAGGAAAAGGGCCCCGGAGGGCCACAGAGGACTTACCCCATAGCTACAAAGGGTAAACCCAAAAAGGAAGATAGACTCGAGGGGAAGGCCAGAGAAACAGGTCGGACAGTGATAGAGGCCACGATAGGCCATGCTGAGAGTTAGGCCACGATAGGCCACAGAAAAGGCAACGGTGGGCCACAGAAGATGGAACGGTCCTGATAGGCCTTAAAGAAAAGCCACAATGGCTGCGGAGAAAAGCCTAGCTAGGCTGAGAAAATCAAAGAGTATTATACTGTACCTTGGGTTTTACATGAAATAGTTTAGAGTCTAATCTTGACAGAAATACAATGAGGACAATCATGTACATGGCAATAGATGAGGATTATGGGAATTCTAAACCACCACATTGAGTAAGAGGGACCATTAGTTTAGGTTAAATGATAGAGGTACAATTAGGGACCTAGCAGCGACTTAAGAGCATACACAGATATGTAACATTCTTTAGGCTAGACTCCTGTGCACGCTTGATACAACTCCATCTAACTGAGAGAACCCACAGAGGAAACACATTCTGCCCCAAAAATAGAAAATGAGCCAGATCAGCAGGACCATAAAAGAAGAGATACTCAATGTTAAGCGAAGACCTCAATAGACAGTGATATGTGAAGGCCAAGATAAGCCGAATTTCATAAACCGTAATGGACAAACTTACTTGATGATGACCATAGTAGTGTTATGCAAGGTGCCACAACAGCAAAGTAAGACCGAAGTCAATAGGTATGAGGGACAGAATGAACCAACACTAGTAGATGCACAAAATAAACAAGCCTTGATTATATCTTAAAGTATGCATAGAATCAAAATTGACTTTACTTGCTAGCACACATTGCTAGTCTTGATGTAAAAAATTAATCATTGTTTGTCTTTGTAGTCTTTAATCAAAATCTGAACATTTACTTCCACTCTGTAATGCATTTTTTCCCTTTCAGTCAGTCACGTTCGACGTTACGAATGGGATCTCGCCCGAGAGCCCAATTACCTTTGAGTGGTACAAAACGAGAAAAATGGTACACAAAGTACCTTGGTCTGCGGAATTTGCATCGTGAGGATGATGTCATTTCGCCCGTGTTTTTCTTGGTGTGGTCGATACATCGCTCCTCGTGACGGCCACGATCGCTGTGTCACGTATCTGGGTTTCCAGTTCTTGGATGGCTTATGTTCTCATTGTGGGGACATGACCATCTCGGCGTTGAGATTGAGACTCGAATACCTTAAAAGGTATAGAGTCCCCTCTGCCACACCCCATTCTAGCTCCTCTTCTCGTAAGAGGGCTACTTCGGCTGGTGGCCAGGGTGATCTGAGGGTTACTGTGTGGGCTTCCCTGACTAGCCAACCTCACCCAAGTTTCCGGATGAGTTTGCTGGACCCTCTCAGGCTCCTGACATCTCATTCGGGGCTCGCGAAGAGGACCGTATGTCGATCGCCGCATCACAAGGCGGGCTTGAGTCCTCGGGAGATGAGGATTCGGCTGCGTTGCCTCCCTAAGGAGTGCCAGCGTTGTCCGAGTCCGATCCCGAGCTGACGGCCGTGCTTTCCCGGGCAGCGGAGAGCATCAGGCTTGAGTGGAATCCTCCGCCCTGTCCCAAGCGCTCGAGGCTGGATGATTGGTTCCTGGGGGCTGCTCATGCGGATCGCCAGCACCCCCTTCTGGTTCATTACTTCTGGTTCATGGAAGTAACCAGTTCATGGAAGGCACCTTTAACTGCCCGAAACCGTTCTGGTACTTCCTCCGCCTTCACTGCCCTTGATGGCGGGGCGGCCAAGGGGTATGCTGGGATTCCCCCGGTGGAGCGTTCTGCTGCGATGCAACTGTACGCAGAGCGCCTCCATTTGGCGTGGTGGTCCCAAGCTGCCCTCCAAGGCCTGTAAGTTCTCATCCACGGTTGGGGCCAAGGCTTACAGAGCTGCGGGTCAGGCCGCTTCTGCCCTGCATGCCATGGCCTCACTTCAGGTCTATCAGGCCAAGCTGCTCCGGCAGCTGCACGAGGGCAGTGCTGACCCAGGGGTCTTGCAGGAGGTGCGCACTGCTACCGACCTCGCTCTCCGGGCGACGAAGGTCAATGCGCGCTCCTTGGGTCAGGTGATGTCCACTTTGGTGGTCCAGGGGCGCCACCTATGGCTGAACCTGGCAGACATGAGGGAGTCTGATCAGGCTCAGCTCCTCAACTCCCCGGTCTCCCAGGATGGCCTCTTTGGCGATGCTGTAGAGAGCTTTGCCCAGCAGTTCTCTGCCGCCCAGAAGCAGTCTGAGGCCATCAGACAGATCTCCGTTTAGAGCCCATGTCCTCCCGGGTACTCGCCCCTTCTGGCCAGTAAGGACCTGCTCAGTGTCAATCCGCTTGCTGCGCCTTCCACTCCGCGAACTGGATGTGTGCGCTATTCCCCTCAGGTGAGTTCCGCAGTCAGAACCCTGGGTTCCTCCAGCACTGTTGATGTCCCACACTTGCGTACATGCCCTTTGGTCAGCCCTGTGTGGGACTAAGTGCCTCCATGTGTTGTGATTCCCCTTTTCTGGGCAATCCCACGTGCGTATGTCCACAGTAAATCTCTCCGCAGCATGTGTCTTTCCCTTGCCAAGCCCCTTGCCAGCTCTGTCGTTAAAACTTCCACCCTGCGGGCTGGGTACCTCAGAGTTCTTATGTATCACCACCTTAGTGGATACCTGCCTTCTGTAAGTCCTACCACGGGCAGGCAGCCTGCTAGCATACGTCCAGCTGGAATATGCTACCCAGTGTATTCTGTGTAAGCTATAGGCCCTCACTCGTGCTGGCCTCATGACAGGGTGCTATCACTCACACGGGTCGCTGGAAGACAGCCATGTGGCGTTTTGTAAGGGACCCCATTCGTAACGTCGAACGTGACCGCCTGAAAGGGAACGTCTTGGTTACATATGTAACCCTCGTTCCCTGAACATCGGCTCGGCTCCTCATTGAAGACTTAAATTCGAGTTGCCCGCGCTGCTTCTTATATACCCGCTCTGTGGGGAGGAGCTTGCGATGCAAATTCCGCAGACCAAGGTACTTTGTGTACCATTTGCTTGTTTTTGTACCACTCAAAGTTGATTGGGCTCTCGGGCGAGATCCCATTCGTCACGTCTACGTTCCCTCCTTCAGGGAACGAGGGTTACCCAGGTAACCAAGACGTTTTCTGATGACGACAGTTTGACAGCATTTGCAGAATATCCTTAAACACGCCCCTCCAGCCGTTAGTTTGCTATGAGTGAGAGACAGAGACCAGGAGCCCAACCAAAACCATGCGTTCAAATTAATATTCTGTTACGTGCTGAAAGTGGCGCTTGGTTTTGCGTTTGCCTATCGTGGGACTGCCCAGTTTCGATCTGCTAAATAGTGAGGCATGGCCAAAGCCAGTGAAAGTACTTAATTAGCTGTTTTGAAAGCACTTGTCAGAAGAAACAGCCAGCAACAGAGAAGGACAGCAGCTTGTGAGTGTTTTGTCTTGGTTTCTCATTAGACTTCTGTGTGATCGTCATTGCTAGGAAAGTTTTTTGTTTAAATTGTGTGTGTCTTACCCTGGTAAATACGTGCTGAAAGTGGCGCTTGGTTTTGCGTTTGCCTATCGCGGGACTGCCCAGTTTCGATCTGCTAAATAGTGAGGCATGGCCAAAGCCAGTGAAAGTACTTAATTAGCTGTTTTGAAAGCACTTGTCAGAAAAAACAGCCAGAAACATTGCAGGGAGACCTGTCTGACAAACCTACGGCCTGTCTCCCTCTGACCTCTACTACTACTACGCTCTCTATCCCAGTTGGTCTCTGGAACTGCCAGTCTGCAGTTAACAAAGCAGACTTCATTTCATCTATTGCTACTCATTCCGGTCTCAACCTCATGGCACTGACTGAGACTTGGATCAAACCTGAAGACACTGCCACCCCTGCAGCCCTCTTCACCAATTTCACTTGTTCCCACACTCCTCGTACCACTGGGAGGGGTGGAGGTACTGGTCTCCTTATATCAAAAGAATGGAAATTTGATCTTCAGCTATCACCTACAGGTAACGGTTCATTTGAATCACATGCTATTACTGTAACCCACCCTGTTAAAATCCACTGTGTGGTCATTTATCGTCCCCCAGGTCAATTGGGAAACTTCTTGGAGGAGTTGGATGTGCTGCTATCAAACTTTCCTGAAGATGGTACTCCTCTGGTACTGCTTGGTGACTTCAACATCCACCTAGATAAACCCCAGGCTGCTGACTTCAAAACTCTGCTCGCCTCATTTGATCTCAAGCAAGTGTCTACTACAGCGACTCACAAATCAGGCAACCAACTGGACCTCATCTATACGCGCTGTTGCTCTGTGGACAACTCTTCAGTTGCTCCACTGCACACCTCAGACCACTTCCTCATTACTGCTAACCTAGCACTTACTCCTGAAGCAGCTCACACTCCAATGCAGGTCACCTTTCGACGGAAGCTACGCTCACTCTCTCCACCGCGCCTATCTTCTGTGGTTTCATCCTTGCTTCCTGCACTTTCTCAGTTTTCAGCTCTGGACACGAACAGCGCTACGGACACTCTTTGCTCCACTTTAACATCTTGCTTGGACAACTTTTGCCCACTGTTGTCTAAACCAGCACGCACCGCCCCACCTGCCCCCTGGCTGTCCGAGGTTCTCTGTGAACATCGCTCTAAACTCAGGGCTGCAGAGAGGAAATGGCAGAAATCAAGAAACTCTACCGACCTCAGTGTGTATCAGTCTCTCCTCTCTTCCTTCTCTGCAAATGTCTTCACGGCTAAAACATCCTACTACCACAACAAAATTAACAGCTGTTGTGATGCTCGGACACTCTTCAAGACTTTCTCTTCTCTTCTTAATCTGCCGCCACCACCTCCTCCATCGACTCCTACAGCAGATGACTTTGCAGTTTTCTTCACAAATAAGACAAACCATCAGTGACCAATTCTCCACACCGCAGACTGAGGACAACTTCACAATGACCGACGCACACTCTTTCTCCTCCTTCTCCCCACTCTCAGAGATGAACGTTTCCAAACTTCTCCTGTCCAATCATCCTACTACTTGTTCACTTGATCCGATCCCCACTCACCTCCTTCAAGCGATCACTTCTTCAGTCATACCTTTGCTTACTCACATTATCAGCTCCTCTCTTCACTCTGGAACATTTCCCTCAGCATTCAAGCAGGCTCGGGTAAGCCCACTGCTCAAGAAACCATCTCTAAATCCAGCGCTTCTTGAAAACTACAGACCAGTATCCCTTCTTCCATTCATTGCAAAGACACTTGAGCGAGTTGTGTTCAGCCAGCTTTCTATGTTCCTTGTTCAGAACAACCTACTGGACAGCAACCAATCTTCAAAAGTGGCCACTCAACTGAGACTGCTCTGCTCTCGGTTACTGAAGCCCTGCGACTAGCAAGAGCAGCTTCAAAATCCTCAGTACTCATCTTACTGGACCTGTCTGCTGCTTTTGACACCGTTAATCTCCAGATTCTCCTGTCCACCCTCAGAAAGATGGGCATCTCTGGAACCGCACTCCTGTGGGTTAAGTCCTACCTCTCTGACAGATCCTTCAGTGTCTCTTGGAGGGGTGATATTTCTAAGTCACAACACCTTACTACTGGGGTTCCTCAAGGCTCAGTACTTGGACCACTTCTCTTCTCCATCTACATGACGTCATTAGGATCTGTCATTCAGAAGCATGGCTTTTCTTACCACTGCTACGCTTATGACACCCAACTCTACTTCTCCTTCCAACCAGATGACCCGATGGTAGCTGCTTGCATTTCAGCCTGTCTGAGTGACATTTCTAGCTGGATGAATGACCATCACCTTCAGCTTAACCTGACGAAGACAGAACTCCTGGTGATTCCAGCTAACCCATTGCTTCATCACAACTTCTCTATACAGCTGGGTTCGTCAACCATTACTCCTTCAAGGACAGCCAGAAACCTAGGAGTTGTGATGGATCATCAGTTAAGCTTCACAGACCACGTTGCTACAACGACCCGGTCCTGCAGGTTTGCCTTATACAACTTTAGGAAGATTAGACCCTTCCTGTCAGAGCAAGCCACCCAACTTCTTGTCCAAGCTCTTGTTCTCTCCAGACTGGACTATTGTAATGCTCTCTTGGCGGGCCTTCCTGCATGTACTGTCAAGCCTCTGCAATTGATCCAGAATGCAGCAGCAAGGGTTGTCTTCAATGAGCAAAAAAAAGCTCATGTTACTCCTCTCCTCATCAGGTTACACTGGCTACCAGTAGCCGCTCGCATCAAATTCAAGGTACTGATGCTAGCCTACAAGACGACCACTGGCACGGCACCAACATACCTAAACTCACTGGTTAAATCTTATGTGCCCTCCAGAAGTTTGCGCTCTGCAAGTGAACGACGCCTTGTCGTGCCATCCCATAGAAGTTCAAAATCACTCTCACGGACCTTTTCCTGGACTGTGCCGAGCTGGTGGAATGACCTCCCAATCTCAATTCGTACAGCTGAATCTTTACTCATTTTCAAGAAACATCTAAAGACTCATCTTTTTCGACAGCACTTAACCAACTAATACTAGCACTTTTCCTTTTCTTGTCTTTTCATTTATTAAATAAAAAGAAAAAAAAAAAACCTGGCTATGCGTTCTATATTAGACTAACTGAGACTTGTCATGGCACTTGTATACTGTTGTTGTTCTCTTGTTAACCTGACTGCTTCTATTGTTCTCTATGTAAGTCGCTTTGGATAAAAGCGTCTGCTAAATGATTCAATGTAAATGTAAATGTAAATGTTTCAGCTGGAGATGTGTCACTACACTGAAATAAAGTCAGCAGCAGCTTCCGGGTCACATGGACTTTAAGATGCCTGAGGAGCATTGAGCTGAATCTTACCTAGACTCAAATGGAATAGGACCATGTATACATCAGCTTGATAGATCCCGTGTTCATAATAGCGCCAGTCTGAAGAGCTGTGTAAAAATGAGGTGTGAGCAACGGTTTTCTGCATCTGAATCCATGGAATCTAATTGAGTAATTAGCTTTATGCAGAAAGCATAAAAACACAAGTATAAATATTGGAACTGTAAAACAGAACTATTCTCTGGCTAACTCCCGCAAAAATTGATAGACTCCATTTAACCATATGAACCCGACGAGTGAACTTTCGAAAAAAGAAACCAGATCAAAAATATTAGTAATGTATGGACTAGGACAAAGATAGAAAATCTTGATACATTACCATTGCAGAAGGATAAAAACGCTTTACATTTAACAATGGTGCCTTACAAACCAATTAAACTTCGATGGCTATTGAATCCTGTAAAACCATAAAGTCTTTACACAAAGATTTTTGCAGAACTTTAAAGCAGATGCTATGAGTGAGCATACACTGTTTAGGACATTAAATCACGGGACACAAACTAAATTAACAATAGTAAATATAACCTCCAAATCCAGACATTGGTGAAGTTTACAAGGAAACCCTGAGATGACGTCCCCTATGATAGAAAGTACATAAAAACAGATTATAGAAAGGCCTTGGCAGATTATACGAAAGTATGATGAAATGATTAGTCAATATAATGTGTATTGGGAAAACTTTAGTGTTTGAGCATAGCAACAAAATGCGTCCGTTTACGTTCATTCTCTTATTCAGAGGATGCTGGTGCAGAAATCAACAGCGAAGACCTCTTTGCAGAATGGTCTATGTGACCGGAGAGACGGAAGTCTTAATACTTACCCCATTCCTGTACAAAGCATTCAGGAATTGATGTAGATAGACGCGAATGAAACAATGGCTGAATAAACAAAGATGAAAGCATATGATTAAGACAAATACCTTTAGTGTGCTAAACATAGCATATTTTTACAGAAATGAATTATGCAAGCAACAATCTTTATCAGTTTTTAGCCTTTTTTAGTTTTTAGATTGTAGCCTTTATTAACAAGCCTTAAAATGCCTCGTTACAAACGAGTTATTCCAAAATTGTATGCATTAATTTGATCAACATCTTAATTATGCAGTGTGAGTTTGCTAGATAAGCACGAAACTCCCAGTGCTTTATCTTGAACGTGTGAGTATATAACCTCACAGAGAATAAAATTAATGCACAAGCACCACAAAAGTGATACTTATAATGCTGTAAACTGATGAAGGGATGGAGGCAAGATGCCAAAAGAGACCGGCAGCCTTGTTTCTGCAGGTCCGGAGAGACTTCGTTCTTGCAGGTTCACGTGAGCACACAGTTGAAATATTTTGTTGATTGAGACCAGAGACAATTTATAAGAGACATGCCACTTCCTCAATCCTCAATACAACTATATAAGGAAAACCTGTAACGGCAAAGATCGCGGTTGTATGCACATGTCCCGCCCCTCCCTCTGGAAAGCCAATCATCTGCTTTAACAGTCAAGCTGGGAAGCATTTAAGCCTATCGTGTGGTTCCACTGACGTATGCGCACAGTTGAGGAACCCTTGCGCATGCATAGTAAAAGTATAACCTGTGGGGAAAAAGGCGTTTTAAACCTTATTTTGGGGCAAAGTCATCAACATTTTTCAGCGATTTTTATTATATTTTAGTTTTTATGTCCCGGTGACCACTGAAAGTGCAGTTCTGACTCTATGCCCATTAATTTAGATAGGAGCCTGGTCTTGTTAGTCTGAAATAGCTGCCCGGAGGCGTTACCAAGATGGCGGCCGAGTGGCACCACTTGCCTAAAAGGACTTTGTTGAGACCCAAGCAGCACCAACGCGACAGCTCGGAAAGCTCCGGCGTTGCCAAGTCCGCATTTTTTTTTCATCGAAATTGGGCTTTTTTAAACACTGTTGCTGCGGGTTTCTTTTCCTGTCCGTGGGTTGAGGTGACCCCAATAATGTCATATTTAACCCTTGGAATGTGAATTCTACAGGGGAACCCCATTTTTGAAACACGATTGGGCTAGTTTTTAGTAGTAATTGGCGGTTTTGAGAAAACCTGGCAACCCTGGAAAGCACTCGGAAATCCGCCAATGTTTCACATCCTCTGCCGAGAAAACTCCGAAGCCCGTATATCATCCAACACAAACGACCGCAAACATTCACCATGACACAGAGAAAATTCCCAACGATCCTGTGTGCATCTTGAGAGGAACGTCAAACTCGCAATAGTTTGCAGGAAACAAACTTTGAGAATCTATACACCTGTAGATTCTCGAATCGAACGCTTTAAGAATCTATACACCTGTAGCACCGGAGGACTATTATTCTACTGCGTGGAACTGAGGATGAACTGATGAAGACACGGTTTGATCTTTGGTTAACCAATCAGCACAAAGGTGCATTTCATTAACGCCAAAATGTTGACATTGAATATTTATCATGCTGTTTATTATATATATATATATATATATATATATATATATATATATATATATATATATATATATATAACAAAACATACACTGTTTCACTGTTTTAAATTGTTTTAAATGAAATGTAGCATGTCAAACTGTTGTGGCTGCTTGAAGTGTTATGCAACAACACAAATACAATAGAAACAGATGTCATGAGTTTTACTAGGACACCAGAAATGGTTTTGTAAGGCATCACATGTTCACAAAGCTCTCCTACACTCGATGCTGTGGAATTGCCAAATACTATAATATTTGATTAAGTTGGTCTCACTGGTCCATAAATTATTTAGCTTTATTTTATCTGTGGATGATATGAAGCTCAGGTAATGAAATCCATGTAGAGTCCTAAGGCTGCTTTGTCCTCCAGAGGAGAAAGATACAGATTGAGAGCTCATTTGATCTAATGTCTCCTCTCGTCTTCTCACTGAATTTCATTGATGCTGATGTCCCATTTTTCCTTCTATCAGAGACAATTCTGTTTGTTTAACATTTAGGAAGTTCTTGTTAAAGATTGACGGTGTGGGTAGGACCGCTTGGGTGCAGAGGTTTTGCTGCAGAAACCCCATTAGTGTAACCTTGTTTGACGGCGGCTGCTGCAATGCTGTGATTTGTATCCTTAGTATTTCTGGGGTTGGAAATTGTGATGTGCACAACAACTAATGGAAATTTTTTAAATGACTAGTCTAAAAGAAAAAAAACCCTCTGAAGACAGTCAAAAACAGTGAGTATGTGCAATCTATTTGAAATACTTAAACTATGAACCAAACAATCAAATAATTCCAGATACCTTATTATCTGAATTGTTCATATTTTCCACCAAAGTTCACATTTACAACAATAACGGCAACTAAAGCAGCAGACGGGGTGAATGAAAATGCAAATTCACTCTCTGACACTAGGTGCCGCTTCTGGACAAGCAGAAATTTAGCAGATACCATGGTTACTCCTGTAAACAAAGCAGAGCTAAACATATAATCACTATTTTATATAGAATTACGTATGTGGAGATAACATGAAAAATGTCAACAAAACCCTTTTGCAGAAAGTCAGTTCCCTTTCATTCATAATAATTCCCCCTTTAAACTGGTAAATGCGCTCTCACACCTTGCTTGCAGTGAGTAACATGATGAAAGTGCATGCTTGCAAGGTCTGACATGAAATGAAACTAATTATTTTTCCACTAACATTTGCACTTTTTACCAATTTTCAAAAACATAACATTAAAATGAGTATATTTCGACTAGTATTTCCCATGTTGACTAGCAGCAGCAGTTCCCTTTTATTCGATTAGTCAACCAGAGGTGTAAAGAGTACCTGAAAACCATACCTAAATAAAAGTATAAATCCCTTACAGTTAAAATTACTCCATTGCTTAATAACAGTTTATCTTATTAATTTTAAATTTGTAAGTCTTAAATCAACTTTTATTTTTAAATTTTTTATATATATGTATATGCGGCAACATGTAGTCCACAACTAATTTCCTTTCGAGGACAATAAAGTATACTACTACTACTATTACAAGTTTACAATTCACCAATTCCAAAACAACTTTAGTAAAAGTCTGAGATTATCTGATCTTAACAGTACTTAAAAATAGGCTCAAAGATGCACTAGTCAAAGAGACATGCCAGTGAAAAACAAGGAAGAGTTGATTTGTGAGGAGAACAATCACATTCATTTTTCTAAAACCAAAATAAAACTGAACACCTCAAATTGCAAAATAAAAAAACACAGTATCCTTATATATATCCTGATAAATAAAATAATGTTAAGTAAAATTAAAAAGTCTAAGCCTTCTTGCACTGGATGTGCTGGTTCCAGCCTCATTGCAGGATGCAATGTCCTCATCTCATATACTATAAAACACCTGTGATTCACAACTACTTGCTAAGGAACTTGCATTCACATAAAGTAGCCTTGTTGACAAGTTTGGGTGAGTAAGGGCTAAATGCACAATATACAATACTTTTCTTAGTAACACTTTATAGAACAATAAAGAATGTCATCTAACATTATTACATTAAATCTTCTTCCCAGAGCCCCTGGAGTACTGTACCTTCAGGGACCAAAGGTGGATGTAATTTTGTTTGACTGTACTAAAGCATAAAAATACCATAATATGTTTGCAGATACTTATAAGATCACATACTTGTTTCTCAGAGAAACACTACAGCCAGTTATTCTACTTTGAAATAAGTGTTCTGTGTTGGAATGCCTGTTTTGTGTTGGTCTGTACTAAAAAGACATACCTCTAAAAAGCTCTGTGACCAGAGGCAAATTAAAATGCAACTTATAAACTAAAGCTGATGATACACAGGACTTTTTGGGAAATGTTGCCACCAACGGGCAACCAGATGAGACACAGGGCCTACAACCGATCTAAGGTATCCAGATAGACATTTGTTATCCATTCTCAATGTGAAAGTGCCCAAGCAACATTGCTCAAAAAAAGTTGCCCAGCAAAATTGCTCAAAAAGTTGCCCTGTGTATCATCAGCCTTACAGTGCAAGGTTTGTTGTCTACCATTGTCAGTTGTGCTTGTTCATGCTGTGTGTCCTCAATCTGGCAACCCGCATGAATGACAAGTCTCAGGAGGAGGAGGTGTAACAACTCTACAACATCTTGAATTTTGACTGCAGTACCCATTTCAACCACCAGCTTTCAATATTATATATTGGGCCTTTAAGAAGGTGAAGGAAGACAGGTTCAGAAATTGTATTTCAAATTAAGGGACAGGGGGATTTTCTTTAACCTTTGTAAGGTGCAGTTTTTATAATTACTTTCTTAAATGTATCTGGTTATCCTTTATAATCACTGAAGCTGTCTACACTGCAAAATGAATCTTACATCATATCTGCACTTTGTAGTTTATGAGTACATTTGCATAAATGCAGTATTCAGAAAACCTTTATGCTTAGTAATGTGCAATAATAATAAAGAATTTGCATAAACATAATTTGATGCACCATGAGCTGATCTAAATCTTATGCCACAATCAACAACCATTAGTAGTGAATGTAAAATTTAATTAGTAAATGTAGTTTCAATGTACAGGGTTCCCTTATCTTGAAATTGGAGGGCATTTTGATTCATTTAGGTGGCATTTTTGCCCCAAGTCCCTTGTAATTTCCCCCGCCCGCTGGAGATGGACATTAACTTTGCCTTTTTATAAAATTTTATAAAATAACGCTATTTCTTGTTACCTCCTCTGAACCTTACTCTGTTCGTTTTTTCCTGTAGAAAAAGGACGTTTCTTTGGTTTTCGTCTGCCTGCACCACTAAGCATGCTGGGAGTGAGTAAGCAATCCCTCCCCCAGGAAGACCCGGATGAGGTGACCATCCATTTGGCTGATCAGAATGAGAAACACTCTTCCTGCTCGTCATCTGTCTCTCTTTCCCTCTCTCCACGTGAACTCCATCCACCCACTGGCGAGAGCTGTAGCCCTTCCTATGGAAATGACACCTGGGCTCTGATTGGCCAGAATTATCTGGGGTCATGCTCACCTATCTCAGAGCCACAGGATCACTCGTCTCCACGGGGCCCTTGGGAACGAGTGGACCCACAGGAGCCTTTGCCGACTGCATCTAGGAGAGCATCACGGGCCAGTATGTGCACATTTAGGAGAGTATCATCTACACAAGATTTAGAAGGACTCAGCACACAGACACAGAGGACGTACCGTGATCGCCATGCTAGCGAAGGTATACAAACACATCTAAACACACAAGCATAAGCTTTTAAGAAGAATTATATGACTGTAATTGGTTGTGTCAAAGGAACAGTTCACCCAAAAATGAAAATTTTAATAAAATGTACTATTTATTTTAGGCCATCCAAGAGGTAGATGAATTTGTTTCATTCACCTGAACAGATTTGGGGAAATTTAGCATTAAATCACTTGCTCACCAGTGGATCATCTGCATTGAATGGTTGCTGTCAGAATGAGAAACCAAACAGCTGATAAAAACATCACAATAATCCACAAGTAATCCATACTGTTACTCCAGCCCACCAATTTATGGCTTCTGAAGTGAAAACCTGTGTTTGTAATAAAAAAAAAATCCATAATTTGAACTGTAAACTGTCCCTTTTGGCCATAATCCATAATAATGTTTCTTCCAGTGAAAAGGTTCATCCCATTGTCCTCTCACATTAAAATCCACCCACACATTTGTTTAGAACGGTTTTGGACTGTTTTTTTTTTCACTTGATCTGTGCATATTTCTCTCCTGATTCAGACAAAATTACTTATTTTTCACTGGAAAAAATCTATATTATGTATATAGGACTTGTTTTTTATTTTGCTGGAAGGAAAAAGATCTAAGGATCCTCAAATGCAAACTGTGTTTTTTGCTTCAAGAGAGCAACCATACATTTGTGTTGTTTTACTTTCTTTATTTTATATTCATTCATTCATTCATTCATTCATAATAATTTAATCTTTTTATTATTCCATTTAATCATATAATCATTCATAATATTAATTTTAAACCATTTATATACTTATTATATTAATTGATTATTCATTTATATTATTATTATGTTTTATTATTTTTCCATTGTTGTTTAGTCTTTAGATTTGTGGTTTCAAGGATATTTGTGTTCATGAGTAAGAGATAAGAGAATGTCTTTATTCCAAGGTTTTTAATGTCACGGGACATTGTTGTGAAGCAGTAATTTCCATTGCTATTGATTGTGGTATAATGACACTTATTTGTGCTGGTCAGACAAAGTCTAAGCATTGAAACATACGTAACTATTCAGTAATCTTTGCTGTTTTTTATCATTACTTTATCATTCATCATTACTTCTGCTCTTCTCTGGCTTTACTCAGTCAACTGCTTGACTGATAGAAGATTGTTAACACTGGTTTTGGGTACCAGACAAGGATCTGGCACCCAAAGCTGGATCTGAAATTTCTGTTATGGAGGCATGATCTAACAGATTTTTATTATTACAAATTTACAGCTTCTCGAGTCACAAGAAGTTAATTGATGGACTGGAGTGTGGATTATTATGATGTTTTAATCAGCTGTTTGTACTCATTCACAGCATAAGAAACATTTTTGAGTGCTAAATTTCTCAATTTTTGTCTGAAAAGACACAAACTCATCTACATATTGGAAGGCCTGAGGATGTAAAACATGTTAACAAAATTTTAAAAACATTGCTTGCTTATCTCTGTGGGGACTTCCAATTTACATATGTTGAAATTATAAGATGGTTATTAATAACTATTAATTTAGAAACTTTATAATATAGAATGAGGCACTACACTACATATGAATAGGGTAGGATATTTAAGTGTGCTCAAATATTTAAAAGTAAAAACTAATCTTTTTTTCTTAGTCCTTGAAACTGACTGATGAAATCAAGAGACAGGGCAGCTTTTCTCATTAAAATGAGTAATTTTCTCACTGCCTTGACTTTGTAAGGCTCTAGGACACAGCAGATGTTAAACTGTGACCTATATCCTGAAATGTGTAACCTGAAATTGCTGAGCGTTAAATTCAACTGCAGCTGTTTTTATAGTTGTTTGGCACTCGGGTGTAGTTATTAATGGACTGACCATGTTTGTACTCCAGCCACGTTCTTCTTCTGTGATAGCTATAACATAATTAAAAATGTTGTTTTGTCTGTAGATAGATGTCTTTACAAGGACGAATGACTTTAGTTTTGGCCAATTATATGTCACATTAAATTTAGTTTTTTATTGCCTGTGTTAAATAAAAGGGCAATAAAATCCAGAGGAACGTGATGTGACTTGTTAGGTTAGTAAGACAGACAAACTTATATATTTTTAGTATATATTTCCATTATGATAAGCAATAAAATACAGTAAATACCTTGTACATGAAGTAAATTATAAGGTAAGAAATGTAGTTTATTGTACTTTTAATATGCAAAGGGTCATCTTATCAAAGACACACACATTTGCATATAATATCAAAAATGTAGAGTTCAAGAAAACTGTGACAACATTTTGATTTAATATGTTAAGCATCTCAAGGTTGTTCATTGAACAAGTGATTTATTATACTTTGGAAGAAGATACCAACGGGCATAATTTACAGCATTATTAAACACAACTAAAATTTGTATGGTCTATTCCTAATATAAAATATGAAATTGTATGTTTGCTATATTAGCGAAATGCCACTTTAAGAAAGTGTTTTTTGGAAGACGTTACCTAATGATAATGTAACTCTTAATATAAGTGAAAGTTTGGATTTTGTATATTTTTTTTTAAGTTCCAAAATACTGTGGGAAGTCAAAATTGTTCATTTAACCCAAAATCATTATTTATGCCTATACTTCCTCCCCACTAAATTATTTATTGTCTTTATGAACTGTCTTTTTTGTTTTTACTAACACATACCCTCATACACTTGAAAAACCTAATAGATCTCACCTGTCACTGGTGTTTTTGACTGCCTTTCACTGTCTTTCTCTCCTTACACCCTGTCCATCTGTGGTCTATTGCTTTCTCAGATAATGGGCATAGTATTAAAGGTAACAGAGCTGTTACTCAGCACATGCTTGCCTGCCTGCCTGTGTAAAGCATGCTCAGGCTTACACTGAATGCTCCTGAAACATACCAAATTAACAATCACAAAATACTGAAAAATAAGTGTGAATGTGCCAGAGGGACCGAGGAGAGATTTGCATGTGTAATGCCTTGCATGACGTGAAAGTGCATGTGAAATAAATAATTTGCTGGATTGTTTGAGCCGATATTTAAGAACTAATTTTGAGCTTTTGCAGCTTCTTCTGTCTTTCTTCTCTTCCTCTAAATCTCTCTTTCTGAACCTACATGGGTTTTCAACCTCTCAGGTTAAAGTTAATGTATTCCACAGGAGAATGGATTGTTTAGTTTCTTGTAGCATTCTTGTCATAAATCTTGTGGATCATTTCAATTCAGTCACCTGTTTATGATAGTAGAGTTCTTGAGATGATTCCAGATTCTTTTGACCTTTGACCTCTTAACTTTTCAAAAGTTAAATCATTCTTTGCTCCCCTTCCCCCCTTTCTTTCGCTCTCTTCTCATTGGCTAGTGTCGCGCTCTTGGATGGCTGGGGGTATGGCTAGGGCTTCACTTCTTTGATGTTAACCGTTGTCATGTCTCTGTTGTGCGTGCGTCTACTGTCTTTGTATGTTGTGTTTGCAATTGATTTAAATGTTGTTGTTTGTGGTGGTGGTGCTGGTTTTAATAATGTTGGTCTATAAATGCAGATTATTAACATGATCAGTGTTGATGTCACTATGAAAGTGACTCCTGATACACTGCTATTTTTTGATAGCGAGAGAGAGAGTTGTACCCTGCTCATAATTTGTGTATATTTGCTTTTAGGTCCATTTAATCAGATCAAGTCCAGCATTTTGGGTTCCACATCTGATTCAAACCTTACTAAGTACAGCACCATCAACAAGATCCCTCTCATCACTCTAAACTTCTCAGAGACCAACAATGACAAGCGGGCATCATCTCCGCATTCCTCAGAGAAAACCATCATTGCACCAAAGGTCAAAGATCGAACACACAATGTCACAGAGAAGGTCACACAGGTGAGCGATGGACATTACATCATGAAAACATTTACAGTCATGCCCAAAAGTATGGACACCCTTGGTAAATATGATCAAAGAAGGCTGTGAAAGTTAATCTGCATTGTTAATCCTTTTGATCTTTTATCTAAAAAAACCCCCACAAAAATATTACCTTTCATTGGATAATACGAATTTAAAATGGGGGGGGGGGGTCATTATGAAATATATGTTTTTATATATATGTTATATATATATATGAAGAATTTGCCTCAGAGTAATTCTCTCTTAGAACTTCTGTTCATACTGTTATGTGTATTAATCACTGCACATTATTCCAATGAATAATATGTTTGTCCTCCTAATCTTTAAACAAAAATAATATCTTATACCATTTGCCAAATAATATTTAATAATTGTTTAAGGGCTTTGTTTTAGGTAATGGAGCCTTTCTCAAATCCTTGCAAAACAAGTCATTTAAAGATGCAAGATTTTTGCGAAATAATGATGATATTTGAAAGCACCAAAACAAACACGCCCATACCCCAACAGGACCTCGCCCCTATTTTCAAAATAGATATAAAATGTCTGTTGATTCTACATATAAAGTCCCTCTGCTTGAAATTTGATATTTTCTGCACAATTAGCAGGATCGATAAAACAATAAGAAGTATGGAACACCATATTCTTCATACATGTATTTTAACCACATGTCTGGAATAAGTAGTAGGAACTAATCATGAAGCATTAAGTAATAAATCTAGTAGTGTATATGCAAACATGCACCACTAATGACTAAACACATATACGCAAAATACTGGCTCAGATTGTATCTCTTTCCCTCCTCTTCTGTCTATTCCTTTCAGTGGTGCTGTTTTTGTTTGTTTGCCACATTATTGACTTGTTGCCTGTAACTAACCAGATGGCCAGTTACACACCCAGATGGCTTGTTTCATCTTTTTTATTCTTTGTGTCATGCTGGTTGAAAAGTTGGACTCTAATTAAACTGGTTCTTGGCATCTAATCCTGAAATGTAGCCTCCCACACATCCGCAACCTTTATGCCAAACACGATTTCTCTCTTTCTGATTGACCCTTTTTTAATATATCCCTTTTTTAATACATATATTTATACTTTTTTTATAATAATGAAATCCTCAAATGAAAACTCATGAAAAGTTAATGAGCTCAGAGAAGTCACTTACATTCATGTGCAACCACGTGTTTTAACACATCCATATTAGATTAAAAATAACCAAGCTTTCCACAATGATAGTTTAAAGATAAACATAACTTTAAAGTTTAATCTGATGTAAACCAACAAATGTCACTTAAAGCAAGAGTTTGATTACCGCACTGCATTATAGATTAATAATTAAACCCTAATAATTTATTTATACACTGCATGGGTGAAGTAATTTGGCAGGACACAACTTGTCAAGTGGTACACAGACAATATCATATACAGTTATTAGGAGAACACATGGAGACAGCTCTGATTATTCTACTAATTAGGATGGCCTCAGTCAATACAGAGCATTTTTTTTAAACTGCTTCACCATTTTGAGACACTATGACCCAATTTGAGGGTAATGCACTGGATGAAAAAGACACTTTCTAATACAATATAATTAGGTTTCTACTCAAAACTGTTGATGAGAAATAATAATGTCAAACACATTATAATTTATATAAAGTTATAAACATACATTAAATAATTCAGACAATAACAGATTAAGTAAAAAATATAATGTTTGTTTTTGGGTTCAGTGCTTTTTCCTTTCTTTTTTTTTTAGATATCAAAGCTGTACTTTTGTTCAGCAAGGATGCATTAAGTTGATCAAAACACAGTATTCAGTTGATGAAAAGACAGAGACAAACTTTAAAAGACTTTACAATTTGTTACAAAAAAAAAAGCAAATCAACCTATTAGATTTCTGAAGGATCATGTGACACAGAAGACTTGAGTAATGGTGCTGAGAATGCCATCACAGGAATAAATTGCAATTTAAAAAACATTAAAATAATAAACAGTTGTGTTAAATTGTGATATGAATAAAATAAATGCAGCATACACTATTAAAAGTATACCTCTTAGTGGCTGCAGCCCATGGTCCTCCAAGCAGATAACTACATTATTCAGCCAGTTTGTGTAGTTGCATGTGTGTGTGTGTGTGTGTGTGTGTGTGTGTGTGTGTGTGTGTGTGTGTGTGTGTGTGTGTGTGTGTGTGTGTGTGTGTGTGTGTGTGTGTGTGTGTGTGTGTGTGTGTGTGTGTAAGGCTTGGCAATTACTGTCACTGAAAGCAAGAGGAAATTGTCTCTCATCCTCTCTGTATCAGTGGAGGAATGGAGAGGAGGGCTGTATGAGAATTGCCTCTGTGACATTGAGTCCCACAAGTATGCTGTCATACATCACTGTACAGATCAAAGCAGCTGTTGACTCATTTGTAATAATAACCATCCAGGGTGTTTCTGGATGCTTTAATACAATGCTGTGTATATAACCCTATGCATTTGTTTGCTCACTGAACACCCAGACTGGTCTTGTCTGTACAGACTGGTTCCCTGATGGGAAGGACATAACAGTCTTTCTGCATGTCATTTTTTTCTCTGGCTGGCTGGCTGGATGGTGTGCTGTGGTCCATGATTAACTCATGGCTGCCTCGGCTGTGACCCGTCACCATGTGGCCTTCTTTGAGCTTTTCACATTACCATCTGAGAGCTGGATCATGAAATTTGCATCAGCATGATGTATTTTCCAAAACTTCTATACAGTAGATATACAGTGTGATGCTCTATTGAAAAAAGGAGCTCGATTACTAAGTACTAAACAGACATACTCTAACATTCACATTGCAAAGCATCCTGGCCAATCAGAACAGATTATTTCTTGAAACAAGTTACAAAAATCTTTATGATATTGGCATCACAACCGTGATTATTTTAACAACTTTATGAACTATACTTACTAATTTAAATCTTTAAGTCTTAAAAGTACAGTAGGAAAAACAGTGAGTTCAGTTCTAAGGGTCAGAGAGGGTTGAAAATGGTCACAGAAAACTAATTTTAAAATTTGAAGATGGAAATCAACAGTCACTAAACAAATATGTATATTTATAATATAATATATTTGCTTAAACCAGTGATTCCCAAGCTTTTAGCTTAAGAATTTTTTTTTGTTGAAAAATAGTGATAATAAATGGATATTAATGTTTTTTGTTTGTTTTTAAAAAGAATATTAAAACATGAAATTATATTATTATTTTTTTTTTTATTAAATGTTTCTCTCTATATGAAACTAAAACTGCTTGTCTGTGGCCACCAAGTCACGTCTTAATGAGTTTATCATTCAACCGATTCATTCAAATGGCTGATTTGTTTAAAAACAAGGCTGTCTTTAATAATTAGTCACTGAATCTTTGGCTAGCTTGATCTATTAGAAACCTGGGCTACGGTGTACATTTTAGGACATCCTCAGACCTCAAATGGAAAGGCGTCATGCCTCAGACTAAAAGACTTCAGTCATCGGACAAAACGGCATCGCGCCTCTGACTGAAAAGCTTCAGGTCTCAGGAAAAACGACGTCAGGTGTCAGGTCTCATACAATTAACATTGAGACGAAACGGACTCAGACAAAAAGTCATCAGACGAAACGGACTCAGATAAAAAGTCATCAGATGAAACGGACTCAGGTGGACTATCGTGTTGCCCCGCCCCATGTGACGTCACACGCACGCCGTTCACAGGAAGTGGTATATAATGGTTGATTGATGGCAAAAGGAGGTAAGCAGCGTCTGATATTTTACATTTTAACAGTTTTATTCAAATGTTACACTAATTAAGTTATATAGGGAAGAGAACATGCTTTTCGAGAGTCTTGTGTGCACGTTTAAAAAGTTAGTTAGCCATATTGCAACTAGCGAGCTTTTATTTTGGCTAAGTAGTAAAATTACCCTTACGAAAAATAACCATGGTTTTACTATCAAAAAAAAAAAAAAAAACACATGGTCGATATAGTTAAATCAAGTGCCATATTACACATTCATCTGATCAGATATTTGATATGATTGCTGTTTCAGGAAAAATAATATTTTTATTTTCATTATGATTGTTGTAGTTATTTATAGTGGTATTTGCCTGCTTTAAGTAAGGTAACAAAACAACAATGCCAAGATATGAGACTTATATTATATCTAAGGGAAACATTCTATTGTAAGTTAAGTGGATGCATTACATTCATTGCATATTATAAATCATAATCTTAAATGCTATAACCACAAATAAGTAAACATTATAACACATTAAAACTGTTGTTATGTTGTTATGATTACTCATGAGATGATATGACATATTGCAAAGTTTATGTCATTATAAGTTTTTCTAATACATTATGCATTCATTATAATGCCATAAGAATACTCTTATAATTTGTTTTAAATACGGGCTTCATAGGAAGTGTTACCGTTAAGTTTAATCGATAATGTACTTCTTCACTGATGTTATACAATATCCTTATACAAATGAATTTTTTTTTACAGCATCTAATGCCTTTATCTTGCAGTGAAGGCATCTAAGAAGATGAATAAAATCAAGTGAGCCACAAAGATGGCATCGTCCAAGAGCACAGGCATGTATTTTTCTTTTCTGCATTGGTAAGAACACTATTAACTCAAAGAAAGTATATGTAAACATTTAAACATCATAGACTAATAATGAACAAGAGTGCAGATTAAGTAACAAATATATAAATGAAAACTACCCAAGGTCAGTAAACAATCTTTTAACTATTACTGTATTCGTTTTATAGAGTTCATCCAGAGGCAGTGAGTGAACTTTGTGTCCTGAAACCAGAATCAGTTGGGAAGAATGGAATCAAGTCTACCCCATAAAAGGCTTACACAGGTAATTCACAACTCTTGTTTGTTTGTGTGTGTGTGCGCACAGCTATAGCTTAATGTCCTCACGACTCATAATTTGTGTTAATTTCTTTAGGTCCCCCCAGATGCTGATGTCTTGGCTTCTGGTGCAAAACTAAGTCAGATTAATCCCAAGCCTTTGCTGACACACATACTTGAGGGCATGTCAAAAGTAGAGTTGTACCTCTTGGCAGTCCACTTTCATACCAATGTCCCCCTATAGCTGCAGGTGTTCCTAATGTTAATTTTCCCCCACTACCTGTGCTTGGTTTTCAGTTTGGCTGTAATTTTAAAATAGTCCAGACGGACGAGTGCATGATCCATTTGAAACATTCCAGTTTGGACTAGTGGAGGTAAAAAGCACCTCTGCTGAAAACGTTGCTCAGGTTACATTTATGAAAATTCAAAGAGGACTACCCAAACTTAAAGAGACCCATAAGTAGTACTGGCAGGTACAAGGTCAGACTGCAGTCACTGGTCTACACTGGTGTGACTTTGTGACTGACACAAAATCAGATTTCATAATACAGATGATTTGGCGAGATGATGCCTTCATAGCATCAATGAAAGTACTATTATAACGTTTACCTGGATGTGTATCTTTCAGTGGTATGAATGGACAGATTCTGTTCATATTATAGTATGAACCTAAGATTTATTTAGATCTTTTGTAACATATTAGATACATCACAAATTATAACAATAAATATATTGTACTTGCTATTAATTAGAAATATGTACATACTAAGGTGAATACTTTTTGTATTACATTTTCTGTAATGTATATGATATGCATATTCTTTTACTAGTTGTGTATATTTACGTTTCATACTGTCACACACCTGGACTCATTTTGTGTGTTTTTGCCCCTGTGACCCAGTTTCTGTCTCTATGTGGTTTGATTAGTTCCCAGGTGTGTCTAGTCATTTCCGCATGTGTCCCATGTCCCTGTTAATTAAGTCATGCCATCCACCTGTGTTTTCCCAATTATCCCTTGTACAAAAGCCTTGTCCTTTCAGTTCTGTTTTGTCGGGTCTACTCGTCTACTCGTTACTAGTTACTAGTTACTAGTTACTTGTCCACTTGTCCACTTGTCCACTTGTCCACTTGTCCACTTGTCCACTTGTTACCTGTTACTTGCCACTTGCCACCTGTTATTTGCTACTTACCTTGCCTATGTTTGATTTAATAAATCCTTGTTTCGTTTATCCCTCGGCTCCGTGTTCCTTCCAGCAGCGTAAGCCGTGACAGAAGACCCGACCTAAAAAGTTAAAAACTGCGTGTTTTCCCTCCGTTTTGTTTTCCGTTTTTTCACAGTCTTTTTCTTTCCGTAGTGTGTAATGGATCCCCTCTATCGCCCCGAATACCTCCTCCTCCTGCTGGAGCAGGAGGGACTTTCTCTCGAGGACCATACTAGACGGTTTCTCTTCCTAGCTAATGCCACCAGCTACCCGGACCACGCGCTCTGCACCTTTTATCACGCCAGCCTGAACTCCAGGTGCAGAGCGTTGTCGCCCGAAGATGGTCCTCGGGAGGATTTCGCCGCATTCATAGAGTGGAATCTGGTGAGAAATGGGTCACCTCTCACGGTCGGCCCAATGGAGGATCTCGCCAGGTCCACTCTGGACCCAGAGCCCAGCCTACAATCTCCCCACGGTACGAGGCATAAGCCCGAGCCCACCGATGACGGAGAGCCAGAGAGCAACCCGTCAGACCAGGTGCGAGAGCCGGCGACACTGCCCACCACGAGGGAGCAAAATGTGGAGCGCCAAATGGGTCAAAATGAGGGGGTTTCCAATTCACCTATGTCAGTTTCTCAGTTAAGCCCAGGACGGGCTCCTGATCCTCTGTTAAGCCCAGGAAGGGCTCCTGATCTTCCGTTAAGCCCAGGACGGGCTCCTGATCCTCCTTTAAGCCCAGGACGGGCTCCTGATCCTCCTTTAAGCCCAGGACGGGCTCCTGATCCTCCGTTAAGCCCAGGACGGGCTCCTGATTCCCCGTTAAGCCCAGGACGGGCTCCTGTTCCCCCGTTAAGCCCAGGACGGGCTCCTGTTCCTCCTTTAAGCCCAGGACGGGCTCCTGATCCTCCTTTAAGCCCAGGACGGGCTCCTGATCCTCCGTTAAGCCCAGGACGGGCTCCTGATTCCCCGTTAAGCCCAGGACGGGCTCCTGTTCCCCCGTTAAGCCCAGGACGGGCTCCTGTTCCCCCGTTAAGCCCAGGACGGGCTCCTGTTCCCCCGTTAAGCCCAGGACGGGCTCCTGTTCCCCCGTTAAGCCCAGGACGGGCTCCTGTTCCCCCGTTAAGCCCAGGACGGGCTCCTGATTCTCTGTTAAGCCCAGGACGGGCTCCTGTTCCCCCGTTAAGCCCAGGATGGGCTCCTGATCTTCCGTTAAGCCCAGGACGGGCTCCTGATCCTCTGTTAAGCCCAGGACGGGCTCCTGATTCCCCGTTAAGCCCAGGACGGGCCCCTGATCCCCCGTTAAGCCCAGGACGGGCTCCTGATCCCCCGTTAAGCCCAGGACGGGCTCCTGATCCTCCGTTAAGCCCAGGAAGGGCTCCAGCCCCAGAGCTTACTCCAATGCCTGCTCCTCCAAAATTCCCACCCTCCCACCCACTCCTGCCTCCTCCTCCGCTGTCGTCTGGCTGCCCCTCTGCTCGCCCTCAGCCTACCATCATTGTGGTGCAAGCTCAGCGGGACCGCCATCCTCCAGCGACGCCTTGGTCGGCGTCTCCCTCACCTCCGCCTCCAGCCTCTGGGGCCTGGACTCCGCCTCGGCCCGTTGACCCGTCGGCTCCACCATGGCTCCTAGCTCCTTCCTCTCCGCCGTGGCCCGGCAGTCCACATGCTCTGCCTGGCTCCCTCGTCCCTCCGGCTCCGCCTTGGTCTGGCGTCGTCCATCCTATGCCTCGGGACTCCACTCCTCCGGCTTCGCCTCATCCCTCCGTCCCTCCGGCTCCGTCAGGCTCCTTCATCCCCTCGGCTACACCTCAGTCCTCGGTCACTCTGGCCTCACCGCGGCCTTCCGGATCCACATCGCCGCGTCAGTCACCAGAGCCATCAGTTCCGCCTAGGACCTCCGGCTCCTCCCCGTCACCCTGGCTCTTCGGCTCTCCGTCTCCGCCTCGGGCTCCTCCTCCACTTGCTCCGTTGCCGTGGGTCGAGTCCCTGGAGTCGGTGACCATTCCTCCTCCATGGCTCCTTCCACCGTCGGCCCCACCTTGGGCCGTTATGGCTGTGGCCTGGGTCCTGTTGGGTACCTCCTGCTTCAGATCCTTCCTGTCTCCTCCCTGGCTCCTCCCTCCGTCATCTCCTCCCTGGCTCCTTCCTCTGTAGTCCCTGTCTGCTGGCCCCCTCCTGGGAGGCTGTCCTCCACCGGAACCTCCTCCCAAGTTCCCACCCACGCCTCCCTTTGTTGTTTTTACGGTGCGAGGACGCACCTACCGGGAGGGGGGAGTACTGTCACACACCTGGACTCATTTTGTGTGTTTTTGCCCCTGTGACCCAGTTTCTGTCTCTATGTGGTTTGATTAGTTCCCAGGTGTGTCTAGTCATTTCCGCATGTGTCCCATGTCCCTGTTAATTAAGTCATGCCATCCACCTGTGTTTTCCCAATTATCCCTTGTACAAAAGCCTTGTCCTTTCAGTTCTGTTTTGTCGGGTCTACTCGTCTACTCGTTACTAGTTACTTGTCCACTTGTCCACTTGTAACCTGTTACTTGCCACTTGCCACCTGTTATTTGCTACTTACCTTGCCTATGTTTGATTTAATAAATCCTTGTTTCGTTTATCCCTCGGCTCCGTGTTCCTTCCAGCAGCGTAAGCCGTGACACATACATTGTATGATATAACAAAGAAGATTTTTTATTAGTTATTATAAAAATACTTTTCATTGTCAACTATTTCATTGTGTCTGTCAAATTATTTTCAGGCACATTTTATTTAAATAATTTTAATTTACAAAATATAAAATTTTACATTACAAAATTTTTTTAATGATGGTAGGTATTAAAGGTATGCACTGCAACTAACTGAAAAGGTAAAAAATAATAAAATAAATTATAATATAATCACAGTTATTCTTAAAAATCTAATATACTAATATACATTCACTGCTCAAGAAACATTGGTCCCTGATAATAAACCATAAAACAGCAATTATGCCAGATCTGATTAATTCTTCCTGACAAGGTGAGTGGCACACCAGAATCCCAGATGTGTATTTCCTTGACCCTTCTAATCACCCTTCGCACCAGAAGTCTGAGGTGTGCAGTGGCCTGTGTTTTTTCACAGTCCTGTTTGCTGAACTGCTTGGCACATTTGAAAGGTGGAATGATCCGTCTAGCACCAACACTGGAGAGCATATCTTCAATAGTGGACCCCTTGTCTGCCATGACCACATCTCCACTGCACCACACAGAGTTACCCCAACCAGACCTTTGAATGTGGTAGTGCACTTATAACTTCAGAGTGGAGTTTCAGTGATGTAGGGCTTTCACAGCAGATTTCTGTACAGTCCAGGATGACATGCAGGTTTGGATTGAACAAATGGTAATTCTCTTGCATGGAGGAGCTTATTTGTTGCCTGGACATCTAAATGGGTACTGAATCCAGGTAATCGTCCTGCTCAGCATGGCCACGCTTACCCAGAAAATGTCAGCAATAACTTGATTGGCTGAAACAAACAAATATATATTTAATTATAAGACAGAACGATTGTTTTTACAAAATCATTTAATTCAACAACTAATGTTAGTGTTAGACTCATACAGGTATGTTATAATTAGACCAAGATTTCAATCTAATAGCTTGAAAGAATTCGCTTTACACAGACGTAAAGTGACCATGGTTTTATTATAGTAAAAGTGTAGTAACATGTTTTTTTTTTTAGTGTAATGATTAACGTACCATTTGTATAATCACAGTTTTACTATAAACACCATGGTTAAACTATGGTTAGTGTAGCAAAACCATGGTTAATCTGTGGATACCATGATATAACTATATTGACCAACAAATTATAAGAGTATTCTTATAAACTTTGTAATATGTAATATCATCTCATGAGTAATCATAACAACAGTTTTAATGTGTTATAATGTTTACTTATTTGTGGTTATATCATTTAAGATTATGATTTATAATATGCAATGAATATAATGCATCCACTTAACTTACAATAGAATGTTTCCCTTAGATATAATATAAGTCTCATATCTTGGCATTGTTGTTTTGTTACCTTACTTAAAGCAGGCAAATACCACTATAAATAACTACAACAATCATAATGAAAATAAAAATATTATTTTTCCTTAAACAGCCATCATATGTGTAATATGGTACTTGATTTAACTATATCGACCATGTGTTTTTTTTTTTGTTTTTTTTTTTTGATAGTAAAACCATGGTTATTTTTCGTAAGGGTAATTTTACTACTTAGCCAAAATAAAAGCTCGCTAGTTGCAATATGGCTAACTAACTTTTTAAACGTGCACACAGGACTCTCGAAAAGCATGTTCTCTTCCCTATATAACTTAATTAGTGTAACATTTGAATAAAACTGTTAAAATATAAAATATCAGACGCTGCTTACCTCCTTTTGCCATCAATCAACCATTATATACCACTTCCTGTGAACGGCGTGCGTGTGACGTCACATGGGGCGGGGCAACACGATAGTCCACCTGAGTCCGTTTCATCTGATGACTTTTTATCTGAGTCCGTTTCGTCTGATGACTTTTTGTCTGAGTCCGTTTCGTCTGATGACTTTTTGTCCGAGTCCGTTTCGTCTGATGCATAACGTTAATTGTATGAGACCTGACTCCTGACATTGTTTTTCCTGTTACCTGAAGCTTTTTCGTCAGAGGCGTGATGCCGTTTTGTCCGATGACTGAAGCCTTTTAGTCTGAGGCATGACGCCTTTTCATTTAATGACTGAGGTCTGAGGATGTCCTAAAATGTACACCGTACTGGGCATTAATGCACAAATATTATTAACATATAGAAAACATGTTGTTTTCTATAATTAATCACACCAAGTTAGCATGTTAAATTGACAGCCCAAATTTATTTCAATAAATTATGTAGTTTTTGAATAATTTAACATATTTGCATGTTCACAGTTCTCTGATGTTGGTTAATTGTCACAATGCATTCAGGAAAACATAAAATATTATTTTTTTTTTAAGTTAGTGTTTAATTTTTATTAAAATGCTTTGAATTATTTAAAATTAGTATTAACTCACAAACCCTCTGTAGTTCCCTCATGAATCCCAGTTTTGCGAATCCATGGCTTAGAATGAAGAACAAGATGCTCTTTGGATCATTTTCAAATAATCTTGGATAACAATAATCCAGTATTTGCATAAACATTATATAATTTAGCTTGTGCAAAAGTATGCCATATCAGTTTTGGTTATACTTCAGTTTAGGGAGCAGTTCTCACTATTAAATAGTTGCTTATTAGTATAGGACTAGCATTTTGGTAGTTTATTAGTACTTATAAAGCACATATTAATGCCTTATTATATGTGGCCATATTCTACATCCCATAATCCTACCCCATACCTAAATTGAACAACTACCTTACTAACTATTAATAAGAATTAAATCAGGAGTTTGACTTTTGAGGCAAATTTGTTATTAATATGAACATGAACATGACAAATTGCTATGCTGATAATATGATGTCTAATTTTCAAATGTATGAGATTATTAACACCATGAATATCAGAATCATGATCACATCTTAATCACATTCTACACTGCATGAATTAAATCATGTGTACATTTAATACATGAGTCACTGTGTTGTTTCCAGTCTCTGATTTTGCAGCTTCTGATATCTGTTAATAGCTGCAAAATATAAAATTACCATTGTTGTCATAGTAACCGCGTCTCCATGCTTCAGGTGTTGTCGCTAGGCGCCGACGTGCTTCCAGAGTATAAACTTCAGACGTCACGCATCAACAAGTTCACCATCCTACACTACAGCCCCTTTAAGGCAGTCTGGGATTGGCTGATTCTGCTGCTAGTCATCTACACGGCTGTTTTCACACCCTACAGTGCGGCCTTCCTGCTCAATGATGTGGAGGAGCAGAAGAGACGAGAGTGTGGTTATTCCTGCAGCCCAATCAACGTGGTGGACCTCATGGTGGACATCATGTTTATTGTAGACATTCTAATAAATTTCCGGACTACGTACGTTAACACCAATGAAGAGGTGGTTAGTCATCCGGCTAAGATAGCAGTGCATTACTTCAAGGGATGGTTCTTCATAGACATGGTGGCAGCCATACCTTTTGACCTGCTCATTTTTGAGGGAGGATCAGAAGAGGTGAGCAGTGCATATGTATACCTGTGGTTTGATTTGCTTTAAGCATTCAAGAATGAATGATTTTTCATGCTTTTCATATTATTGCTTATACTTTGAGTGACAAATACAACAAACACAAAAAACTACTTTAAACTTCATGGAACAGCATACCAACCATCCTGAACACCTGGCAAAAAAAAAAAATAAATAAATAACATTTTTGGGGTTAAATATAAAATACAGTTTAATGCTTAAATATGGATTTAACACTAAAACTGCCCGCGGGTAAAATTTAACCATTCACATGCCTACTGTTTTGATATGGCTATAAACGTATTATGTTACTGTATTATGCCACTGTCTTCACAAAGTAATGTCTAGATTCATGAAATGATTATTTTTAGTCACCAACTATGTTTTTGTCCTGTTGTTTTGCATTCAAGGCTATTTTAAGCAGGCTACACTAAACACTTTTCTTAATGGTGGATGTAGGCTATAACATCCAGCAATGACAATGCAAATGGAAAATAAAAGGAAATAGATACATATTTGGGTGGTTTCATGTTATAATAATATGTAATTAATCACATATTAATCACATATTAAGAATAAATATATAAGAATAATTTTTGTTTTTCAGGAAATATGCAGACTATAATAAAAAAACAACACAGTAGCAAACAATAAACACTAAAATTGCAAAACAAAAATGTATAATTGATCACAAAGGTTATTTTAGCCTACTCATAAATGTTCAGACTTTGGATTACAGTTTTTCTCAGTCGCTTTGGTACATTTCTCGAATCAAACTCGCAATTGGCAAAACAGTAAGTGCATTTTTTTTTTTTTTTTTTTTTTTTATTATTTTTTTTTTTTTTAATTGACGGAAATCATAATATTACATCTCTTTTCTACGCAAATGGATGAGTGAGTCGATCGCGCAGCCAACAAGCGCGTTTTCGTCTAATTTAGAGAGAGACAGATTCATCTGGTACAGCGAATTTCTCTGAGCAGTAGGCCACTGTATACGTTCACTTAAAACATAACCGACTGTGTTTACGAGAATACTTGCAGAGACAATTATTTTGAAATAATTGTGTGTGTATTTGTTCATTCAGAAGTTAGGATACCCAAAAGATGAATTAATTCTTTGTACGCGCATTGTCTGAAATGCTGCTCACAGCGCGTGCTTTGAACGAGTGCGCGCAAGCTTCAAACGCGCGCAAATTGTTTAAAAAAGTTGAATCAGCAAGATTTAGAAACAAGTGAAAACGATCAACTACGATACATTTCACCCCTCCAAGCGAGTGAACAACGCGAATTTTAAATCACTATTCACGATAGCCCGTCGGGAAGAGCATTGATACATTTTGGAGCCCGACTGCAAAACACAATAGCCCCTGGACGTCGGGCTAGCGATTTTGCGAGCCCTGCACCTCAGATCTATCCAGTTTGTGAACCACTGGTTTCCACAATGTTTTCGTTAAACAAAATAAATGATTATTTTAAAAGATTTACTCAAGAGAATAATCTGTTCACGAA
This sequence comes from Carassius carassius, assembly GCF_963082965.1. NCBI lineage: Eukaryota > Metazoa > Chordata > Actinopteri > Cypriniformes > Cyprinidae > Carassius > Carassius carassius. The sequence goes on along the minus strand of NC_081764.1, from coordinate 28,718,935 downwards.
TCGGATCATGAACTTATATTACCGCATATTCATGCATCTGTTAATTGAATGCAAAGTGTGAGTTCTAGGAGAATGTTTGTCTCGTGATGAACATGTATCGCTCACTAGGAGTCGTTAAATGAACAGCTGCAGCACGCAGGTTATCTTTTTTTTTTTTTTTTCAATGGAGGATCAGTTGCCCTATTGGTTAAAATCCCCAAACAGTATACTTAAATATCAAATAAATAAATTACATCAAAACAGGGGCGTTTGCGTTTTGATGTGGTGGGCTGCTGTGGGCCAGAAAGTCCAGGGCCACTTTTTGGTCCCAGTCCGCCCCTGCCCTCAATCCTATGTAAAAAAAAAAAAAAGATAAAAATAAATAAATATATATATTTATATATATATTTAACAATATATATCTGTGTCTAAGGTGTGAAAATGTGTGTAGAGTTTTACAAATCACTGTGTGTAATGTTTTGCAAAAAGGGGGAAGCAGACATTGTGTGTAATGTTGTGCAAATCTGTGGAGGTGTTTTGCTCATTGGAGTAAAATTTTGCTAATTGTGTGGAAATTTTAATTTTAGTGTGTAAACAATCGTAAAAAACTGTAATGACTTATACGATGAACTAAAGACCCGATGTTTTGGGGGGTAAGACTATTGCACAGAAAACTATATAATAAATTTTGAGCAACATGACATTAGCAACTGATAATGTAGGAAACAACAGAGAATTGTACATAATCATTTGCATGGATGTACCAAAGCATTTGCAACTTGTTCAAAGAAATGAGAAACTGCTTTTTTGATGTGCACCAGTGACACAATGATGTGAGAATTGAACAGATAGTTTTGAGAATTTCAATTCTGATCTGAGAAATGTTCCAAAGTGACTGAGAAAAACTAATTATTATTTTTGTTAATTTTATTGTTTACTACTGTGTTGCTATCAATTAGATGAGACTGTGCACTTGAATCAGTCATAGCATCATACATCCTATGCAGTGTGGTAAATTATTATTGCTCATATTTGTTGACTAAAATAATAATTTCATGACTCTAGACATTACTTTGTGAACACATTGGCATAATACACTGACATAATAATTTTTTTAACCATATAAAAACCATATCAAAAGTCATGTGCATGGGTAAATTTTACTCACGTTTTTTTTAGGTATACAATAACCCCTGGGAGTTAAAGTGTTTTATATAAACAATTTTTAACAACAGGGGTTTGCAAATAACACAATTTTAGTAAAAGTCAATGACTTAGAGACTTGGATATTTCACTGAAAATCAGTTATGTAAGTACATTTGAAAAACAGTCATGGGTAAAATTTACCCCGTGGCAGTTGTAGTGTTAAATATGACTGGCTGTTTTAACTTTGTTGCAATAGTGTCATTTTATCTTAACATTATGTTAACGTGAATTTATGTTTGCTCTTCACCTTCTTAATTAGACCACAACTCTGATTGGCCTTCTGAAGACTGCCAGACTGCTCCGATTGGTCCGTGTGGCACGGAAACTGGATCGTTACTCAGAGTATGGGGCGGCTGTCCTAATGCTCCTCATGTGTATCTTTGCGCTGATTGCTCATTGGTTGGCTTGCATATGGTATGCAATCGGCAATGTGGAGAAGCACTATCTGGATCACACTATCGGCTGGTTGGACAATCTAGCCATATCTATCGGCAAGCAGTACAACGGCACTGACCTCTCCTCAGGCCCCTCAATCAAGGACAAGTATGTGACAGCACTGTATTTCACATTCAGCAGTCTGACCAGCGTGGGTTTTGGAAACGTGTCGCCAAATACCAACTCAGAGAAGATCTTCTCCATCTGTGTCATGCTCATTGGCTGTGGGTATCAATAAATTAAAATTAACACCAGTATAGCAAACAGGAACGATTTTTAAGTCAGCTTAATCTTAGCTGTTCACAAACAGAATATAATATAATATAATATAATATAATATAATATAATATAATATAATATAATATAATATAATATAATATAATATAATATAATATAATATAATATAATATAATATAATATAATATAATATAATATAATATAATATAATATAATGGGCTTTTATACTTAGCGACAAAATTTCTGATAATATACTTGGTAATTACTTTGCAGTTTACGTTATACTTTAAAATAATTTTCACTAGTTTTCTAGGAGTCTATGTGTGTTTGTGTTTTTATCTATCTATCTATCTATCTATCTATCTATCTATCTATCTATCTATCTATAAATATTTATTAAGAATCCTGGAAAAAAATGTATCATGGTTTACACAAAAATATTAAGCAGCACAACTGTTTTCAACAATAATAACAAGAAATGTAAATATATATATATATATATATATATATATATATGTATATATATACAAACACACACACAAATATGTATACATATATATATATATATATATATATACATATATATATATATATATATATATATATATATATATATATATATATATATATATATATATATATATACATATACTGTATATGTCTTCTCTCTTTGTGTTTTAGCTCTGATGTATGCTAGTATCTTTGGGAATGTGTCTGCTATAATTCAGCGACTGTACTCAGGAACAGCTCGGTATCATCTGCAAATGCTTCGGGTCAAAGAATTCATTCGCTTCCACCAGATCCCTAACCCACTGAGACAAAGACTGGAGGAGTACTTCCAACACGCATGGACATACACCAATGGCATCGACATGAACATGGTAAGAGTCAGGTTTTTTCCGCTTAACGTAAATTCTTGTCATTGAATAAATAAGTGCTTTTATCTGTCAGTGTGTACAGTTTGCGCCAGTGTGTTAGCTATCTAGTGTTTTAAACATATGTATCTCAGTCACAGACTATTAATGTCAAATGTGTTCTTGTTTCTACGCAGTGATCTGATAAGTATTTTTCTTTCTTATACGCACTCAAATGGACTGACTTCAACACCCTGGTGAGCAGGAGGTATAGATTAATGTTTGCTTTTGACCAAAAAAGCTGCAAAAAATATTTGTATCAAAGCATGCCATTGATTTTAAACTATGCATGTCTAACCGTGAGCAGTGTTGGTTATATACGTACAGTTTTATAAGGTAAGCATAGTCTAAATGTTAATCTCAATTAAGGTAATTAAAGTTTGGTCCATTTGAAGACTGGCATTAAATCAAAATCTCTATTAACAAAGCTAATGGCATGTGTACTGTGGCTAATCCTGCATACAGACATTTGCCCAGTTCTATTTCAGTCATTTTCCTTCAATTAAATCAGGTTCACTTTTAATAGACCTAGGTCATATTTACATTTCCCATTTTATTAGGCATCAGACTATTTAGTTAGTCAGTCAAATAGATAGTTATTGCAGATTAATACATTTCCATGCCAGTCTTTGTTCCCTGGCAGACTTCCTAAATGTAATTTTAAACAAGAAACAGTGTCTTTTAGTCCTTTTTTTATTTTTATTACATGAACCAGAAAAATTGGAATAAAACATAAGTGGCAGTTGCATTCTCCTCTGCTTGATGTGCCATATATCATTATATGAAGCAAAAGCAAATCAAAGGCAAACACAATGCAATGCAGCAGAAACAAAGGATCCCAGATGTATTCATACTGTGCTTCATCTTTTATGTATTTGTAGTTGAGGGAGGCAGGGCTATATAAGTATTGTATAATCTAAGCTCTAACACAAAGCTCTTAAAACCTGTAATCATTCTACCCTCCTTCTCCTCTTCTCCATGGGGAACACTCTTTCTGTCTTTTTCTCTCTTTTTTCCCTCTTTGCAGGTACTGAAGGGCTTTCCAGAGTGCCTGCAGGCTGATATCTGTCTTCATCTGAATGAAAGTTTGCTCCAGAGCTGCAAGGCATTCCACGGAGCGACCAAAGGATGTCTACGGGCATTGGCGATGCGCTTTAAGACCACTCATGCCCCACCAGGTGACACGCTGGTGCACTGCGGGGACGTTCTCACGGCCCTCTACTTTGTGGCCAGGGGATCCATCGAGATCCTCAGAGACGATATAGTGGTGGCTATCCTGGGTGAGCAATGAACAATTGAACAAACTTTCACTGTGAGCCTGTTATAAACCCACCAACATTTTTTGTGACGAAATCTCACTAGGTATGGTTACGTGCACTCATTTTCGGCAATCAGAATGAATCCAATAAGGATTCACATTCCATAACTGAGTTTCCATAAAGCTGCTTTGACACAAACTGTATGGTATAGATTGAAAAAGAAATAAAGGTGACTTAACCTTGACCTCAATAATGTCATCAAAGCTTCTGTTAGAATAATTGCAATTTTTGTCTTGATGACATATAAAAACAAAGCTGACATTTATGTCAAAAGAGCTTTTTAACAAATATTTAGTAAATGTTATAAAATTTTGAGCTCTAATTTATGTAAACATAAACTGCTTATTTTATTTTATTTTTTTTTCAAAAAAGCTCTCTCAATTCCTTTTCTATACTATCCATTTTATTTTTTATTTATTATATAATAAAAAAAATTAAAACCTTGCTACATGTACTGCATTAAGATAACTGAGATTTGTTATAACACTTGCATATCATTGCACTCTTGTGGATTTTGATTGCTTTCATTATCTTCATTTGTAAGTCACTTTGGATAAAAGTGTCTGCTAAATGACTAAATCTAAATGTAAACATACACATTCTGGCACTGCACAGGTATTTTAAATCTGATTTGGAAAAAAAGTCAAATTCAAGCGTTTACATGCTTAATTCTTTCCTGGTCTAAGCCACCCCTTACAATCTGGTCGAAATTGTCTCATAAATTACGGGAACAAATTTACTGGTATTTTTGAAAAGGTCCTGTTCACACTTGACTCTCTTAACGGTAAGTTACCTGTAATTCACCAGTAAAATCTGAAAAGGGCTGTGAAAAGGGCTTACATTCTAACATATTTCAGCTTCCAATCAAACCCTAAAAAACTTATGACCACATAACATTATGACAACTGACAGGTGAAGTCAATGACACTGATTATCTCTTCATCATGGCACCTGTTAATGGATGGTATATAATAGGCAGCAAGTGAACATTTTGTCCTCAAAGTTGATGTTAGAAACAGGAAAAATGGTCAAGCATAAGGATTTGAGCGAGTTTGACAAGGGCCAAATTGTAATGGGTCAGAGCATCTCCAAAACTGCATCTCTTGTGTGGTGTTCCCAGTCTGCAGTGGTCAGTATCTATCAGAAATGGTCTGAGGAAGGAGAAAACTGGTGAACTGGAGACAGGGTCATGGTGACCTAGGATCATTGATGTATGTGGAGAGCAAAGGCTGGCCTTTGTGGTCCAATCCAACAGACAAGCTACTGTACTGTAGCTTAAGAAGTTAATGCTGGTTCTGATGGAAAGGTGTCAGAATATACATTACATCTCAGTTTGTTGTGTGTGGGGCTGCATAGCCACAGACCAGTCAGGGTATACATGCTGACCCCTGTCCACTGCCAGAAGCACCAACAGTGGGCATGCGAGCATTATAACTGGACCACAGAGCAATGGAAGAAGGCGGCCTGGTTTGATGAATCACATGTGCGTTGCTTACCTGGGGAACACATAGCACCAGGATGCATTATGGAAAGAAGGCAAGGCAGTGGAGGCAGTGTGATGCTGGGCAGTGTTCTGCTGGGAAACCTTGGGTCCTGCCATATATGTGGATGTTACTTTGACACGCACAACCTGCCTAAGCATTGTTGCAGACCATGGACACCCTTTCATTGAAACAGGATTGCAAAAATGGTTCAGGAATGGTTTGAGGAGCACAAGAACTAGTTTGAGGTATTCAGTTGGCATCAAAATTCTCCAGATCTCAGTACATTCGAGCATCTGTGGGATGCACTGAACAAGCAAGTCCGATCCATGGAAACCTCACATCGCAACTTACAGGACTTAAAGGGTCTGCTGCTAACATCTTGATGCCAGATACCACAGCACACCTTCAGGGGTCTAGTGGAGTCCATGCCGACGGGTCAGGGCTGTTTTGGCAACAAAAGGGGGACCAACACAATATTAGGAAGGTGGTCATAATATTATGCCTGATCGGTGTATATATCCTATAATAAGTACAGTATCAATGTCCTAATTGTGGGTTAATGCAATGCTGTGGAAAATGGGTTGTCTTACAATATGGCACTTGCACACTCATCTAAATTTAATATAAACAGCTCAGAGGCTCAAAGGTAATAAGAGACTTAATGAAAGATGTGCTGTCCTTCATTCAAAGAGATCTCTCCTATGATGAGTGCATCATGTTCTTTTATAGATGGAGAGAGACTGAAATAGTGGAAAGCTGAAAAAAATGAGAGAACAAGGGAGAAAAAGGGTTGTAATTTAATAAGAAGATGCGGGAATGAGAGTGATGGCAGTGTGGTGCATGTTGTTCATTAGATTTGTGTAATAAGTGTCACTTAGTGTGATGGAGAGCCATGAGTGACAGCGCTAGTTTCATTATTTACAGGCGCACTTATTAAACTCATGCACACAGATGCTCAAGAGTCTCCAGCCTCACTGATGCAGGTGGAGCAGGGTAAGCCAAATTTAAATGGTCCATCTCTCTTCCTACGCAAGCTGGCATTAACAGAATAAGGCCAGGGGGAAAAAAAAGAGACACATAATTACACACTCATGCAACTCAGCAGAAACTTGCTATACACTACACGAAATTGCTGAGAGAAGCTACCTCCTGCTTCATATGTATTCTTAGGTCTCAGTTGAAAAATCACTACCTCAGCAAGAATCTATTGTCTTACGAAAGTGTTGCAGATGAACACTTCATCACTGTACACTAATTCTGGTTCTGGCCCAGACTCTGTTACACTAATATCATACTCATCTCAAATAATTGATATATAATATACAGCACTAATGGCTTAAAGGTGCAATCTGTCATATCTGCCAAAAAAATCAAGTCATACTCCACATTCCATACCAGATGGGGGCAGTATGCCTCAATAAAGTGAATTGGTCTACTCTAGAGTAACAAACGAGAAACGGCATAGTCTCTATGCTCCGCCCCTACCTTCACAACAACCCTAGAGCATAGCCGAAGCCTATAAGACAGCGGTTCTCAGTTGCAGTCCTCGCGCCATTTTAGACATTTGTTCTATTCGAACATAAGTGCCCTGCGAAGTGGACATCACAGGATATTCAGCCATGATTCCAGTTCGAAGCGAACGTAGCTATATGTTCCAATCAAAGTGCATTGAAGTGTGCAAGACGTGAATTTAAATTGTATTGATTTACAGAGGTATATGATGTCACAGTTGTCCATGTTTAAAGACGCTGCACAGCACAAATCAGTGAATGAATGTTTCGATGTGAGGTAAACTTCAACAGATTTCCCCTGCTCAGAGAGTAGGGAGCAATGAACATTTGAAAAACAGTTCATGAACGGAGTTCATTTCTAACGAGCTGATTATCTGAATCAGGTGTGTTAACAAAGAGAAACATGCAAAATATGCAGAGCAGTGGGGCGCGAGGACTGGAATTGAGAACCGCTGCTATAAGAGGACATTTTGCCTCCAGAGGAACGTTGGGTGATGTCAAGTGATTTTGAAACATGACATCTTCAAGCTACTCCCCTTCACGTTTACCCTTGAATATGTTCATATTCGTTTTGTTCATATTACATTGAGTTGTATATACACATTATTTGAATTAAATTAATTTGACAGACAGCATTCTGTCAACATCATTGGTCAACATCAGACAGCTGATGTTGACCAAGCTAGCGCCAACCAACAGTAACCAGAGCTGCCAACTCTCAAGCATTCACCGTGAGACACACGCAATTGACTCTTTTCACACGCTTTCATGCCACACATCAATTTTCTCACGTACAGAAAAACCACGAAGCAAAGAGGACACGGAGACCAACAGACTAGTTAGAGCAGGTTACTTATGATATAAAAAAATGGGTAAGTTATAGCTAGCTAATTATCAAACGCAGCTACGGTTAGCCATCGCTAACATTAGCACGTTTATAGAACAGCCTTCGATACATTTCTATGTTATAACTTCCCGAAAAAAAATACACAAACATATAAAACAAACTTCTAGCGAAATACTAACAGCATCTAACTTACCAATCCAAAATAAATGGTGCAAGTTCGGTGTCGAACCTCATTTCTTTCAGGTCCATCAGTTGTCTCCAGCGATTGAAAGCATTGCCGATGTTTACTCTGGTTCGGCTCCTTTTCTTATCGGATTTGATTTGTGATTCCGAGCGCGGTTGTTTCCCTGTAGCGGGTAGTGGTCTCTTGCCAAGGGCTTAAGTCATCCTTCCGCTCTCTTCCCTGAACTGAAGTAGTGGGCTGTACTTTCCACATGATTGACATCAGGTATAAGTACGCCCACAAGCCGTGCGAGTTATTCGTGTATTGCAGGTTGGCTGGTGATTATGTTGCCCGCATACCGCCTCCCATGGCCGAAACTGGTATTACGACACCTGTCGGGCCGGGGCTAGTAATGCTACTGCTAATTAAGGTTTATATCTTTTCAGCACTATAACTTGACATTTTTTTAATGACATCATCGCCCTTATTTCTTCTCATACTTTTGATGCGTGTAGGTCATTTTTTTAATATTTTTACCTCAATTTTTGCACATGGCACCTTTAAGCCACGACCCTGAGCCGGATGGCAGGTGGCTGCTGCCCAGGTGGCTGTCATTTGTTTGTCAGGTCTGACCTTTGATATGTATCACAGCAGAAATGTGCTGTAAGGGCTTGCCTTTTCTCTTGGCACATGTTCTCAGAAAGCTTGCAGGGGCTTTCAGAAATATCACATCCTCAGTGTTTATCACAATATATTTTACCCAAATTGTGAGCTTGAAATAAAAAGAAGGAATTGTGACTTTATTTTTACAATTTCAGATTTGATATCTTACAATTTATTTATTTTTTCAGATTTTATCTTGTAATTCTGATGTTTATTCTCAGAATTCTGAGTTGGCATCTCACAGTTCAGATTTATTTCTCAGAATGGTGAGTTTACTTCCGGTGAGTCACAGTTCTGTCTCAGGTGAAGCTGATCTGCATGCTCGTCGTCCTCATCCGGGTCTCAACCTGGCTGAAGTTCGTCATCGTAACCGACTTCAGTGGGCAAATGCTCATTCAATGACGTCTGGCACTTTGGAGAGGTGTTCTCTTCACTGTTCACTGGTTTTCACTGTACAGGGCAGATGGCAGACAGCGTGTATGCCGTCGTGTGGTAAGCAGTTTGCTGATGTCAACAGTCAGCATTGTATTGATGGCATTTTGAATGCACAGAGATACCGTGACAAGATCCTGAGGCCCATTTTTGTGCCATTCGTCCACGACCATCACCTAATGCTGCAGCATGATAATGTACAGCCCCATGTTGCAAGGATCTGTACAGTTCTTGCATACTCACTGGATATGTCACCCACTGAGCATGTTTGGGATGCTCTGGATCGGCGTATACAACAGTGTGTTCCAGTTCCTGCCAACATACAGCAACCTGATCAATTCTATGTAAAGAAGATGTGTTGCACTGCGTGAGGCAAATGGTGGCCGCACCAGATACTGACTGGTTTTCGAACCCAATATATTAAAACTGCACATTTTGGAGTGGCCTTTTATTGTGGCCAGCCTAAGGCACAATAATCATGCTGTCTAATCAGCACCTTGATATGCCAGGTGGATATGTGAGGTGGATGGATTATCTCGACAAAGGAGAAGTGCTCACTAACACAGATTTAGACAGATTTGTGAACAATATTTGAGGACTTTTCAGTTAAGCTCGTGAAAAATGGGGGCAAAACAAAAGAATTGCGTTTATAATTTTGTTCAGTGTAAATATTTTGTCTTCACTGGCAGCACACACTTGCCAACAAGTGTTCCCTTGTCCACAACAAATGACTCTTATGAGCTGGTTCTTTTAATAAAATAAACAAAAAATTATTATCAGTTTGAATCTGTAACGACTGGGTGAAGGAGTGGCAGGAAGCAAGTGCGAGATTAATGAGATTTAATGAAGACAATGAGACAATACAAAACTGAGACACAAATAACGCTGGGAGGAATGCACAGTCCAAGATGGTATTGAGGAATGACGAATCCGGAAGGCGGAGGTGAGTTGGCAGCAGGAGAGGGTGACACAGGAACTGCGGGGAAGCGAGCCAAAGGTAAGTGGTGTTGCTTGGTGGTGGGTTGCGTAGAGTGGACGTGGTTCCGGGGAGACACGGACATCCAACGCAGAAACATAAGAAATCAAGGCATAGGTTACAAACATGAAACAATGCTCTCACGAACACAAGACGCTAGACAAGCCAATATATAGGGATGAGTAATGAGTGACAGCTGCTGCTGATGACAATTAATGGAGACACCCACAAACTAATCAGTGCAGACGCGTAACACACAGACTTCACCCACAAAGTGCAAAACCCAGAGATCAAGGTTTACCAACCGTGACAGTACTCCCACCCCTCTAAGAACGCCTCCTGGAGTTCCCAGAAGGGCCTACCTGCTGATAGTAATCATCAATAAGGGAGTGATCGAGTATGTCCCTAGCAGGTACCCAACTCCTCTACTCCGGACCGTAACCTTCCCAGTCCACCAAGTACTGGAATTACGAATGAAACGTCGATAGAAATTGGCGAACCCCAGAAACCGCTGTAGGGCCTTACGGGAATCTGGAGATAGCCAACCTATCACAGCCTTAACTTTGTCAGGATCCATACGTATTCCCTCGGACGAGACGATATACCCTAGGAAGGGAACAAACTGTGCATGGAATACGCATTTCTCCGCCTTGACAAAAAGCCGATTCTCGAGTAATTTCTGGAGCACTCGTATGATGTGTTGAACATGTTCCTGGAGAGATGAAGAAAAAATCAGTATGTCATCCAGGTTAACATATATAAACTGATCTACCATGTCTCTCAACACGTCATTAACGAGTGCTTGGAAAACCCTTGGCAAATTGGAGAGCCCGAACGGCATCACCAAATATTCAAAGTGCCCTCTAGGGGTGTTAAAGGCAGTTTTCCATTCATCCCCCTTCCTGATGCGGACCAAATGATAAGCGTTACGTAAATCCAATTTTGTGAATACGGATGCTCCCTGTAACCTCTCGAAAGCTGAAGACATCAACGGTAACGGATAGGTGTTCTTTATTGTTATGTTGTTCAGCTCTCGGTAGTCAATACAAGGTCGCAGAGAACCATCCTTCTTACCCACAAAAAAGAATCCCACCCCCACTGGAGAAGAGGAAGGACGGATGAACATCGATGCCAAGGAATCAGAAATATATTTCTCCATGGCCTCTCTCTCCGGAATAGAAAGAAAGTAAAGTTTGCCTTTAGGCGGAGACTTACCTGGCACTAAATCTATAGCACAGTCGTAGGGACGATGCGAAGGAAGAGAAGCAGCACGGGACTTACTGAACACCTCCTTCAGGTCCAAGTACACTGCGGGCACGTTTGATAACACCATGGTCTCTTTCTGACAGACAGAAACAGGCACAACAGGACAAGCAGAAACCAGACAAGACTCATGACAACTTTCACTCCACAAGGTGACAGTGTTGGAACCCCAATCCACTCGTGGATTATGTTTGATTAACCAGGGGTGACCTAAAACAATGGGAGCTACAGGGGAGTCCATGAGGTAAAAGGATATGGTTTCACTGTGGTTGCCTGAGGTGAGCAGAGTGATGGGTTCAGTGTAGTGGGTGACGTGTGGCAGTTCCTGGCCATTGAGTGCGGTGACATGGATGGGATGAGACACAGGAAGGACAGGAAGGTTCAAGTGACGTACAAGGAGAGAGTCAATAAAATTTCCTTCGGCCCCAGAGTCTAGAAGGGCGTGACAGTCGTGAGTGTGGTTCTCCCCCCGCAGTTTCACCGGAAGGAGAGTCGATGATGTGGTTGAGGACTTCCCGGCGGAGATCCCACCCGATAGTAGCCTCAAACTTACTACCGGGCTGGCTCTTTTACCGGGCATGAATGGATGGAATGCTCCGAGCCACCGCAATATAAACACAGTCCTTGGGACCTCCGCCGCTCTCTCTCCCTCTGGGAAAGCCGAGCTCTACCCACCTGCATGGGTTCGTGATTGTAGACGGGACCAACCATGTTCTCTCGACTCGTCCGGCCCCTTTCCAGAGAGATGTAATGGCGTGTAGGACTGACTTGTCTACCCAGGCGGTTAATCCGAGGGTCCACCCGAAGGGCCAGGTTGATTAGGCCGTTGAGCATTGGGGGCAGCTCGAGGAGGTAGATCTCCTTCTGAACACGGTCGGCCAGCCCATGCAGGAATCGATCCCACTTCGCCGCCTCGTTCCACTGGCACGCGGCCGCCAGGGTGCTGAACTGAATGGAACAGTCCGCCACTGATGATTTTCCTTGTTTCAGGTCCGAGAGCTGGTGAGCGTCCTCCCTGCCGGCCGTGGCTCGATCGAAGACCCGTTTCATCTCTTCGGAGAGGGAGTGGAACGAGGCGCAACACGGATGTTGATTCTCCCACACCGCCGTCCCCCATAAGGCGGCCCTGCCAGAGAGTAGGGTAAGAGCAAACGTGACCTTGGACTCCTCTGTCGCGAAGGTGCGGGCTGCAATGCAAAATGCATGGAACATTTGTTAAGGAAAGTCTTGCAAAAGTTTGGCTCACCGGAGTAACTCTCCGGCGCCGGAAGTCACGGCTCTGGCCGGAAGTGGTCCTGGGAGGTCTCCCGGGGGACGGGCGGCGTAGGCGGTGTGGTGTGGTGGGCGCAGTGAGAGAGGTGAGTTGATGAATCTGCTGGATGAGCTCGGACACCTGTGTCACCAGCGCTTGGATCGCGTGTCCGGTGTTTACCAACCGTGACAGAATCAACCCTAGGGGTGTAATGGTACACAAACATACCTCGGTTTTGACGTCACGGTACAATTAACAACAGAGCCTAAATTTAAATTTAATTACTATTTATTTTTAAATTTAATAATCAACACTTAACTTAAAAAAGGTATACATTTACACAGTGACTCTTATACAGATTTATTTAAACATTAAATAAGGCATCACTAACAGTTAAGTAAAATATAATGATTATTAGGTCTAGTATTTAGTGAAATGCTCTTTTCTTGACTTCATTTCTAACGAAATCAGTGGCAGATGGGGAGTGTTTTGGAAGCACGTTTGCCAACAGCTATGAGAAATGACACACTTCAACTTTAAAGATAAATGTAATGAATTCAAACTTCCTATTCATCCGGAAGAAGGAGGCGGGAACCGGCAGACAATCAAAAACAGTTTAATAATACAAAATAAACACAAAACAGCGCACCAGCCCCTCACGGACGACTGGTGCGCACAAAATAAAACCAAAACCTAAAATAATGCCCAGGCCTGGTCCTCTCTCGTCCTTCACTGTCGTCGCCCCAGTTTTATATCCTTCCATCTCCTACGTGGGACTCGAGACCGGCAGTGGGTCGCAGGTGCCACTGATTTCCCAATCATTGCCGGCCTCCCTCCTTGTTCCCACGTCCCTCGGCCCCGCCCCACTCGCCACATACCCCCATCGCCCCTCGCAGGCCGGGGGATACCCTCGAGACTGCGCTCTACTCCCCCCCCTCTCCCTCCGGGGGGGACCGCTCACGGGAACCTGCGGGAACCTGGGGGTAGGACAGACGAGGCGAGAGAAAAGGAGATGGAAGGAGGAGCGACAGAGACGGGAGAGGGGAGAGAGAAAAAAAAAATTCTGGTTCCCAGACGCACTGCTGCTCGGCCCTCCACCGGCTGGACGATCTCCTCCGCGGTGCCTGG